>NC_061121.1:89781774-90081774 GCF_002878395.1 Capsicum annuum
CACACATCCAGCGCAACATCCGCATTTCTGCCACCTTCATTCTTTGGGTGTGGGAGTTCTTAACTGGCCAACACTCCGCTCCATACAGCAAGGCCGGACGGACTACCACCCTATAGAATTTACCTTTAAGCTTGGGCGGCACCTTCTTATCACACAGCACCCCCGATGCAAGTTTCCACTTCATCCATCCCGCCCCGATACGGTGCGAGACATCCTCGTCAATCTCACCGTTACTCTGGATCACGGACCCGAGGTACTTGAACTTATCCCTTTTCTTTACCTCCTGCGCTTCTAGCCTCACCACTACCTCATTCTCTCGCCTTACGTCATTAAACTTACATTCCACATACTCTGTCTTGGTTCTGCTCACCCTGAACCCTTTAGACTCCAGAGTTTGCCTCCACAGCTCTAATTTGTCGTTCACACCCCCTCGCGTCTCATCTATCAGGACTACATCGTCTGCAAAAAGCATACACCACGGCACCTCCCCTTGGATACGCCGCGTCAACACATCCATTACTAACGCAAACAAAAAGGGACTAAGAGTAGATCCCTGATGCAATCCTGTCAGGACAGTGAAATGCAATCCGGCAGCACAGAGTTGACTGATGCTTAATAAGTTGTGTTTGAGTCCATCCACCGGGTAAACTTTAACTACGTCACATGAAGAGTTAATCTTTACTGAGCCGACTCCTACGACTTCTCATTTGGCATTATCTCCAAATCAAATAGATCCACCATCGATTTTCTTTATGGTGCTGAAATTTTTCTTCTTCCGATCATATGTCTGGAACATTTGCTGTCTATTATGCATATTCCCTTTTTGTAGTTTTTGCGGGCATGTTCCTGCAAAATAAGAAAACCAGTTTCTTCTAGGTACCCAAGTGTTCTTGGGTCCTCGAGGGTTAGATGTATTTTCTTTTAGTCTCCAAATCCACGCTCCTCTAGATTGTTGTCTGCAGTTTTGTGATTTGTGCCCCCTTTTTCTACATATGTAGCAAGTCAGTCTATAATGAGATTTCTTTGCAGATATAAAAAAGTCTGAGGAAGTAGTAGATTTAGCTTTTAAAATATTGGACTTGACAAAGTTGTGCCTTGGTGATTTTCTGATGTTGTTTAACTACATCTTGAGACCATCGAGTTTCTCTCGAAGCAAGTCAATTTCTATTTGGCTTGCTTCAAGTTGAATCTGCCAGCTCCTCTTTCTTTTTCAATTTTTCTTTTTAAAAGAGTTTGTCAATTTTTCTTTTCTTGAGTAATTTTGTTGTATTCATCAATGACCTTTTGAAGTTCGTCAGTTACCATATCAACTCCACTGCATTCACCCATGGCCATGAAACACATGTTGACAGTTTCTGTGTCACCTTTCGTTTCATCTTCGTCACTCCATGCTCCGGAGTTTTTGTTTTTCTTGGGTGATCTTCTTCTTAGTTCGAGACAATTTTGTATGATGTGGCTAGGTTTGCTGCAATGATAACATCGATCATCATTTCTTAAGAAATCATTATTTTTGAAAGCTTGTGGAGGCCTCTGTTGTCTTTGCCTTAGAATTTACCCGAGCTCACAATATATGAGGGCCATCCATTCCTTCATTATATTTTTCGTCTTCTCCAGGGCTCACCACACTACACTAGGGACTATAGGTTTCTTTTTCTCCTCGTTATACCTGTTGATATGATTTTGTTCATACGTAAGTAAATTACCTCGCAGCTCATCGTATGTCATGTTATGGAGATCTCCGTCCTTCAGAATGCCTGCCTTAGTCTCCCATGCTTTGGAAGGCTTCTTAGCAGTTTCTTGACTCGAAGATTGTTTGGGTAGATCATCCCTAGGGATTTGAGTTCACACAGAGTGTTGCTAAAGCATGAAAACATTGATTCCACTCCGTCATTGTCCTCCATTTTGAAAAGTTCACATTCGTATTGATTCCACTCCGTCATTGTCCTCCATTTTGAAAAGTTCATATTCGTTAACTAGTGTATTCACTTTGGTGGTACCTTCATAAGTTGCTTCAAGTTTGTCCCACATCTTTTTGGCAGCTTCGCCGGTTGATATCTTGTCGTATTCTGCTTCACTAATTGCAAAGTAAAGCAAACTAATAGCTCTAGCATTAGTTTCAATTACCACCTCCTGTTGCTCTTTTGTGATTCAAAGGTTTCAAAGGTGTCTGTGCTGCTGAATTCCTTTTCCTTTTGTTTGTCCTTTAATTTGGGTATAGGTTTGGGCCCCTTCTTGCTAACCCAAGCCTAGAAGTCAGTTGACTGCACGAAGATTCTAAATTTGTTCTTCCGGTGGGAGTAGTGTTGACCATTGAAGTATGGTGGCCTTGTGGAGAAATGTCCGTCTTGAAGAAGTGCTCCTGGAATGTGGTACTTTTCCATTTGATCTTTATTCTGATGTGGTTAAGCAACTATTTAGTGTGAGATTCAATTCAAGAGCGTGGAGTGGGGGGGGGGGGGGGAATTGAAATTTTTTTCGAGTCAACTGATTCGTCTAGTCAGTCGACTCCTGCACGTTAGTATAAGTAATAAACTTGAAATAAATATAAAGACAGGAAACAAATTGTAAATGCAGACAGATTTTATAATGGTTCGGATCGCCAGCGTAGTGCCTATTCCAGTCCCCTTGTAATCAGCAACACTGCTTTCCAGTTCATAGCTTTAGGTGAATTCCAGCCACGGTGTTGTACTTCAATAATACACTTATGTTCAGCCTATGATTCTTTTTTCTGGCGCAGTACTTCTTAAGGCTTACCCTTCTGAATACTTGGAAATATTAAAGGGACTACAGAGAGTTTATGAAATTTAGTATTATGTTTGTGCATGGTTGGTTAACCATTTGTATGTGCACTTCACGCGTCTGCCATTTTAATCAAAATGGTGACATTAACATCAAAACTTGATGCTCATAAAGGAATCTTCAGTTTAAAATTCGTTATTCACTTTCTGCTTTCTTTATGAGACACAAATAAGCTTCTCTCTTTCCTATCTCAGATTAAGGGGGAAGTCACATATGAGCTGAAGGATCAAGCTTATTACGGACGCCCCGAAGGATATCTGTTCTTTAGCAACATGGCTTACAAAGTGGTTATCTGAAGTTGAGAGTTGTAAGGTGACTGTCTTCATTAATAACTGCAGTTTGTTTCTCTCTCAAGTTCCTCCAAAGGTGCAATTATTTCTGTCGCCATTCTTTTCCCTTTGTGCTGTTTTTCCTCCCTAACCCTTTATCCCAGAGCTGGGTTCAAGATGAAAGGTGGAATATCTTGTTTAGATGTGATGAGGATTTTGTCATAGGAACAGTTTCGTTGAACTTGCACCGGCTCGTCAGAACAGTTTTAACTAAGTGGCACACCCATCTGTTTTTAAAAACTTGGATTGTCATGCTTCGTCCATAAATTATGATTCGATATATCAGGATGGTCCCAAACTTGGGATTAGTGTTGATAGAGAGTGACTTTCCACTGACAGCTAGCTTATTGTCCTTGATCCTTGCTTAGCCTTTGTCTATTTTCCTCTGTTCTTTTTTGTTATTCTTCTTGATAAGATAAAACATAGTTATTCCAGCTCCCTGTTGAAGTACGACAAATTAATATCAAAATATATTTCCTTAAGTATACCATAATATAGTTGTTGGGTTCTTGATATTGGAGCAAGATACAAATGAGAAATTTACTATCCTTAAGTAAGAGACTGAGCGCATATCACCTGGAGTTAGATTACCTTTGTTGACTATACAACAAGTGCTGTACAGATATCAACACAGCTTTTGATTTATTCATGAAGCTGTCAACTGATTGGCCAATAATTATGTATGTTAGCAGTTCCCTAGTTCCTTCGGTGAGTTATTGTTCCTGTGAAATTTTAATCTATTCATTTGAAGAAACATATGGACATTCTTGTGTATATTTTTTTTTACTGTTTGGTGTTTGGCGAGGATGACGCAAGACATTCTTTTGAAGTTAAATCTAAAAACAACACATTCAATTTAAACGATAACACCTGCGCCTCTATTTCCTTTAGCCAGTTATTCCTTAGAGTAATTTATCGTGACTTTGTGTTAGTTGCTACCTAGACTACACGTAGGTGACCTCCAAATGATCCATATATGTCAGGCCAATCCTGAGCGTATCCTTGCCTACTCGTTGAAGGGATATAATATAGCTTTCTGCTGTTAATGCAATATGTTAGGCATACAAGTTTGTGTCATATATAATATTCTTACTTTTATTGTCTCCTTGTCTTGTGATTTCTCCTTTTGACGTAGGTAAGGAAGATGGACACGATGTATGATGCTGCAGTATTTGCAGCAGAAGCATGTGACAAAGTGCATGGTTGCCGTGGCCATCAACACACACCATGCTTGCAAAGGAAGATTGCAGAGTATTTTGTAAATGGTACTGAGGTTGATGTTCCAAAGAGGATTGGTGGAAGCAGGTGAGAAGCCTGTCGAAGTTTCTCGACTTTTGGCCATGCATAGGAAGATGTAACTGCTAGCTCTCATGTCGTTAGATATCTTGGCTGCCATTATTTCAGGCATCCAGTACGGTGTCTTATTTTGGGTCATCTGTTATATCCTTGAATTTTGGGGACAGAATAACCTTTTTTTTCTGTTTCCATTGCAGAGTTTAACTTATTCTATCCATTTCTACGCTTTCTTTAGTTTGTGTTTTTCATATACAACATCATTTCTTCTCTGAAAGATGTCAATCTGTAGTGCTAATGCAAATCAATTTCTTAATTGCAGCTCATTTTTGACAGCTGATATAAAGGTAATTTTTTTTCTCAAATAATTCTTGCCAAGGGGAAAAAACAATGCACTCTTAATGTTTTCATCACTTGTTTCATGGAACAGGTATTTCTGCAGTGCAATTCACATGCCAAATTTACTCCCGGAGCCATTGCAAGGATATTGCATGGCATTGCAAGCCCAGCATTTCCGTATGCTATTTGGTCGAGAACACACTTCTGGTATATCCTCTCTAGAGCTGTATCTTTTGAGGAAAATATTCTCAGATCTTTTTGGTCCTAATATGACCATTATCATTTACATCACCAATACATGCACAAGTATTTCGTTCTATAGATGTTAAAAGAAACACGGCTAGATTGTAGTCTAGCAAGGGTACGGTCAGAATGATTATTTCTATTAACTGAGTTCAGTTTGGAAGTTATCTGATACATAATCAGGACCCTCATGAGATTCCCTGGAGAATCTTAGTGATATCAATCCCCTTATTATCCTCCAGCCAACCTGAAAAAAAAAGGACAGAAAATAATATAGGCAATTTTTCGTTTTCAACAGTTCCTATAAAATTAACCTTGTAGTGTTTTAAATAATTCAACATCTTCATCCTCGGATTTTAAATAAGTCATGTCGTGCTGAATATCTCTCGCTAGAATCTTTACTAATATGATCAATCTCCTATAACCCTTAGAAAAAATTGATTTTTGGTGGTTTTCTCACTTTTGACTAAGATTTCCCTACACACAAATCTCTCGAACCTCTCACTTTTTATATTGAAAACCTTCAGCCAAGTATATTGAATAAGCTCAGTGTCTGGCTGGTTTCAGGGGAATGTACATGCAAACAGACTTCAAAGCAATAACCGAAGCAGCAATGACAGAACTCATGAATCTTGTAGGGAGGGATGCTCTTTAATGATGCCTCAAAATGGTGAAATACCATCAGCTATCTAAGATATGCTGTTATGGTTCCCTCGTCTCCTTGGATTGAGCATGAAAGCTACATCCTCTTTCTTTCTTTTCTTTCCAGTGCTTGCATGAGTAGGAATCTCTACAGGCAACATTTTCTGCTAGCACTTTTAGGTGATTCACAACGTTGAGAAATTCAAATCCAAACTTTCCAAAGGTAACTACTTGAAGAATACAAAAGCTGTTATCAACAATATCCTGCAATTGATGCAAGTTCCATTTCACAATTGGAAAACTGCTGTGAAAGAGCTAAGGAGTAAGGTCTTCGTTTCCAGTAGAACAGATCCATTATTGGCCATCTAACCTTATCTCTTTCACAAGTAAATGATAGGAAAAATTAAATAAACTAACATACTTAAGACTTTAATTATAATAAATAACAATATTTTCTTAAAATTACAAGTTATAGCAAAAATAGTAATATTTTAACCATTATATTGAAAAGCACATGGGTTTCACCTACTTTTTTACCTTTCACTATTTTCACTCCAATTTTTTCAATTCCCTCCCATATTGCACTCCACTTTTTTCAATTCGTTTTCCTTTTTTCAAAATTGTGATTCATCAAATAAGGTAAGTTGATATTTACAGTATTTGCATGTTATCTTTTCATGTAATTTATATTTTTCTATTTTTTCATATTTTTTCTTCATCCGTCTTCTCTTTTTTTTTTTTGTGTGAGGGGGGATTTTTTTTTTGTTGAAAGATTATGGAGGTCTGCTATAATGGAGGAATACGTTATTTGATGGAGGTCTGCTGTAATTTTTCCTACGTTATTTGATGGGCTTTTGTGATTTTTTTTTTTTGAAAGATTGTGGGGTTTTGTGTTAAGTTGATTTCTACTCCTATTCAGTTGAACAGAGAAGTTGGCATAGAAGAGGTGAGATCGAAGCATTGTGACAAGTCAAAAAATATTGGGGAAATCGCGAAACGGAAAACATTGAGAAAACATTCATCTTCAAAATCTCCAAAAAGTGCAAAAATATGTGAAAAAGAGGAAGCCAAACGAAAAGAAAGAATATGTATTTTTCCAGTTGTGCATATGTATTTATGAGTAATGCATATGTATTTTTGAATAATACATATGTATTTCATATGTTTTTATGGGATTGCATGATATATTTATTGATTTGGAAATATATTTTTAGTTTTGCTTCGGTTTTTATAGATGCATATGTATTTATGAATAATACATATATACTTTTTCAGTGTGTATGTATTTATGACTAGTGCATATGTATTTTTTCAGTTACACATCTATTTATGAATAATGTATATGTATTATGATTAATGGTATGTATTTATGAATGATGCATATTTTGTCATAATAATATTTTTGATGTCTACATCATGAAGAAGAAATGTGTAGTTCAAGTGCAAATAGGCAAATGTATTATGTCACTTTTTGTTATAGAGATTTTGTGTCCTATATGTTTTGTACTTTAAATACATACGTAGATGTTTTGCACTTTAAATACATACGTAGATTTGTATGTCTATGTATTTTGTATGTTTTTTGACTTGTGTATATGTGATATAGATGTGTCTTTTAAAGATAAAAGTAAGAGATAGAAGAGTAAAAAAAAAAAAGAAAAAGAAAAATCCAAAGAAAAACAAGTGAAAATCGAAAAAAAGAAAAAACAGAAATAAAAGCTCGAAATATAAGTTTAAAAATAAAACCAAAAAGAAAAGAATAAAAAAATAAAAATAGAAAAAAAGAAGAAAAAGAAAAAGAAAAATATGAGAAAGGAAAAAAATAAGAAAACAGGAAAAAAATATAGAAAAAATAAAAAAGAATAAAAAAGAAGAGAAATAAAAGAGTCAAAATAAAGTGGCAAGAAAAAAAAAACGAAAATGAAAAAGAAATCAAAATAAAAGTATAAAATGATGAAAAAAAATGAAAATAGGAAAAGAAAAATATGAGAAAAGAAAAAAAAAAGATAACGAAAAATTAGAAAAAAAGAGAAAAAAAATGAAAAAGAATAAAAAAAGAAGACAAATAGAAGTCATATTAGGAAAAGAAATCTGTATAATTAAATGTAGCATGGGAGTTAAAATAGAAATTACTATTCAATTTGTATATGTATTTATATAGCAACATTTTACTTAAATACAAAATACAATTTGCTATTTTTCGTAATTATGAAACTGTTGCTATAAAAATTATAATTAAGACTATAGAGTTGCTACTTCTGAAATTTTTCCTCAATGGTAGACCTCGCAGATTACCTTCCTGCGTTCAAGGTTTAAGGCTGGTACATGTTGATGGCTAGAGGCAAATCCAAGATTTGCACTTGATGAATTCAATCTTTAAAGTTTTTCGTACTGAATTCGGTGTACTTTTGAAATTATGGGTTCAAAATCTAATAATGGTTGAAATTTTTGTGGTGTTCACATACACTTATCTTGAGAATACTGTCCCAGTTGAACCCATAGCACAAAAGCTGCATCAGCCACTATTGATGGGGGCATATTAATTTTATGTAGTGTAGAGCTAGTGCTTAAAGGGGTGGGTAAATAGTGCATAAAAGTGTACAAACTTCTTTGTATTGTATTATTTTATATATAGAAAGTGCAGTTTTGCTAATATAGCATTGTTCCTTAGCTGCACTATTTATCCCTCACAGTGGAATCTCCAAAGATGAGATGTTTCTTTGCAATTTCCTGTCTGACTTGGCTATACGTAATTCCCATCCATGTGATTCATATGTTGATGCTTGTTTCTGTTAAGTAAATGTCTTTCGCTTAGTGATATTTTCCCAGCACAAATGTTTCGAAGTGAATGTGGGTGTGTTTGGTATTAAGGAAAAAATTCAATTTTTTCATGTCTCACTTTCAACCTCACCACCCAACTCTCAACCCCGACCCGAGTCTTGGTCTCGACCCCGATCCAGAATCCGACTCTCGATCCCAACTTTAAATTGGGTCCAATTCTTGATCCTGACCCTGACCTCAACTATCGACTTGGATCGTGTATAGAGTTGGATCCTGTGGTGGGGTTTCGGCTTCGGTGTCATTGTCATAGCATTTGTTGTGATTGTACTCTTGGGATAATACTTTCTTCTTACTAATAATACACTCGAAAATAAGAAAGAAAATCACTTATTTTCCAAGAAAATAATTTCAGGGAAACTTTTTTTTTTTTCGCGAAAAGCATTTCATTCCAAACACACCCTATGTGTCCATTTTCTTTTTATTCACAAACGAAAAGGCATAAAGTAAGTCCCTATGCAGAAACATGAGAATTTTCGTTTGCCTCCAATTCTAGGCCCTCCCTCTCCCATGGCAAAGAAAACGTGCTCGTAACAAATATTATTACGTAGTCCGCGTTATGAAATATAAAACAAATACAAGAAGAATGGAGAGAGAAGAGAGAAAATTTCTTTATTTCTTATGAGGATTCTTGAGGAGTCTCTCTTGATGAGTTAATTACAATGAGGAAACGCCCTTTATTTATAAGAAAAAACTAACTTTGAGGTTCTAACTTTTCCATAAATAGACATACACTATATATGGTAAAGTAGAAATTCACTATATATGGTAATATATTTATAACACTCCCAGAGGCGAATCCACGTGTTAGGGTGAGGGTACACGTACACCTGGTAAGTTCGGAAAAAGTTGTGTATACGTACATGTATATACCTTAAGAAACTGTTATATAAATTATGTGCGCCTTGAAGAACACAACAGCACTTTGGGCGCACTGGTTCTAAATGTTGTTTCCCGTAAATGTGACCCGGGATTGAATCTCAGGGTCAACTTTCCTTTTTTTGTGTTATTAATTTTTGAACAACAAAAGTAGTAGTGAGGAATCGAACCTGGGACATCTTTGCCTACACATCCACCCTTAACCACTGGGCTACTGCACTCATCTATTCGTAAAGAGCTAAGGTTTATATATTATCTAAAATCCATATTTGGCCTATATATTTGTATTTTCGTCACTGCTTTAGCCTATATTGATCAGTCAATTAGAGATGACATTATACTTTAGTCGTCATTGAAAAATTCTTGAGCGCTTATATTAAGATAAAGGTGCACCTGCGCTCTTCAAATTCTGGGTTCGCCTCTGAACACTCCCCATGAATGTCTAATTGATAGATAATGTGCCTCGTTAAAACCTTACTAGAAAAAACTCAGTGGGAAAAAATCTAGTTAAGAAAAAAGAGTACAGATCTCTAACAATACGCATATAGGTTGCCTCATTAAAAACTTTACAAGGAAAACCCAGTGGGATAAAACCTCGTAAGGAAAAAAAAGTACAACGCGTATTAACTCCCCCTAATGAGAAAATCCTTGAACCTTTGCATCCCGATATAGTGCACTATCTTCTTGAAAGTTGCAATTGAAGGAGACTTGGTGAATAAATCAGTCACATTGTCACTTGAACGAATCTGTTGCATGTTACTATCGCCATTCTTTTGAAGCTCATGTATGTAGAAAGCTTTGATGAAGTGTGTCCTTTTATAAATCCTCCCTTAAGTTGTGCTATGCATGCCACATTATCTCCGTATAAAATTATGAGTACATTGTCACATTTCACACCATATTTTTCTCGAATGAGATGTATGATAGATCTTAACCATACTCATTCTTGGCTTGCTTCATGAATAACTATTATCTCAGCATGGTTCGATAAAGTGGCTAGATAGACTGCTTTGTATATCTCCAAGATATGGCAGTATCCCCATATGTGAACATATAGCTTATTTGAGATCAACTTTATACGGGTTAGATAAGTACCCAATATCAGCATAACTAACAAGATCGGGACTATAATCTTTAGAATAAAATAAGCTCGTATGTTTGATTATATTTCGATATCTCCTAGTAGGAGCATAATTATATATATCTTGCTAACAAAGTGACCAAAAAAGGCTATTTCATGCCTTGTAGTATTTGCAAGATACATTAGTGCACCAATTACACTAAGATATGGTACTTCATAACCAAGGAGTTCCTTATTCTTTGCTTCAGGTCAGAATAAATCCTTATTCAATTATGCATGCTTCTCATTTAAGGAAATATTCTATTGCTTTTGAAAACTCTCCAAGAGTTTCAATAATTTTTAAGCTATAAGCTTATACAATATAAGGATTGTAAATAAGTTTCCTAGAAACTTTTATATGCTTCAATTTGAATCCTTAAAAGCTCTCATGTAAATTTTGTCAAGTGACAATATTCAACATTTCATGAGTGACATCTTCAAGTGTTTGGATTGCAAATCAAATAAGTTTTATGCTTATTAAGATGCATCCTTTCTTGTCACTTGATAAATGTTTCTACGTCAGGATGCTTAAATAAACGTAGAATTCAGATCCTCGTAATCTTTTACAATATTGTGCTAATATTGTATTAAAGACATTGTTAATGATATATCATTTTGTATCGATTCACAGTGTGACATAACATTTTGAGATATCACCACTTCATTATTTTCAGGTACCTGAACCTTTCATAAGGTTTCATGAAGTGTTATGTTGTAGGATCTTTAAGAGTACATTGCCTTCTTATTATGATTATTTGCTTCTTATTTCTCAAGGATAATTTCAAGAAACCGATTGATCTACCACGCTTCACGTATGCATAGACTTTGTCATTTAAAAACATAAAATAAGAGCATTTACAGCTTAAATATGAGATCCTTTCGGTATTTGACTCGAATTATCTTTTGAATGAGGATCTAATGATAATTCCTAACATATTTTATAGCTGTTTATAATCTCTCCTTTATGTTAGAAAAACTAACATACATCCTTCATTTTCTTTGAGGAATCCATCTTTGTGCATTATGATATATTCATTAATCATATACCAAACATCAAAACTATTAGATGGACAATGTGTGGTTCCTGACTTAGAACCAACATTGAGAGGGAATTAATCATAATTTATTGGTTTGATGCATACAAGTTCTTTTGTATATAATATTTCAAACCAACGCATGAAGCTTTTGTTCTCATTAATAATAGTTCAGCTATTTATCGAAGACATTCTATGCCAAATCAAGATTATCAAGATGACTTGTCTTGATTACACAATCTGAAATTATGTTTTTATCTCAATTTCATTGAGCAAGCAACTTTATGAATGTCAAACTGCAGTTTGACAATAAATGTACATGTGATCAGTATTGATGCATCTTTTCAAAACATATCACATGATAGGTAAACGGGTCCTTATTCACCTTTTATACTTTTCAGATTTTAAGGGATCCAATCCCAAAATTAGTTGGTCCAACCAACTTATCATGAGGACAAGCACCATTCAAAGTACATGAAGAATTTTCTAATTCTTCAATATATGTTTAATATATGCACATCTTTGGAATATCGTAATTGTTCATATCAACTTATTAACTTTTATACTAGTAAACTCCAAGTTTATTATGATATGTGCCTTTCACTTTAGTAAATTTTAGATTTACTATGATATGAATAGATTTCAGCTTTACTACTTTAGAAGTAGATTTCAAAATTATCCAACCTCTTTCGGAGGTGAGTTATTTTGATACCATGATAATCAAGCGCACATTTATATTAATAAGTTTTACTAAATATTACCACATTCACCTTAGGAAATGGATCTGTACTTATAATAGTCGAAATTTTCATTCCTCAAGAATGGAATATAATCGTGCCTTAAGCGTATCAAATTATGAAACCTTAGAACCTCTTTCATGATATTGCTACTTCAGGAGCAAATGGAGGCATACATATAATGTCGAGAATTTTTCTCTAATATATCTTATAATCATAATAAGCATGTGAAAATATTATCACTTTTGATAATATATCATATTGTCCCACCACACTTATATTCGTACATTTAATCACTTGTCTCTTTCAGACATTATTCATTGCTACCACATTCACTTCAGAGAATGGAGCATATTCAATGGGACATGTCTCATAGCCTTTCATCAAAAACACATTATTTTGTCTTAACCATCATAATGTCATCAATATAGTGCATTGAGATTCAATCTCAATGTCTTATTCATATAAAGGCGTCTTAGGCTGTAAATCGATGGGACTTGAACTCAATATCTTATCATCATGGTGCATTGGAACTTGTAACCCAATGTCTTACCCTTGAGATGAAACTTAAATCATCATCATAATTTTTAACAATATTGTTCTTCATGAACAAATTTAAAGCATAATTGGTTCCAAATCAATTATTTTTTCTCAAATCCAACAATAATTATATCATTAGTAGCAAAAGACACGAATAACATAAGGAGTTACTAACCTTACAATTACCTTTAGATTTATAATCTCACCTTGTTTGACAGAGTCCCTTGTAAGAAAGAATAAAGAAGAAAAGTAGAGAGAATAAAGAGAGTAATTCTTTATTTCTTATGAGGATTCTGGAGGAGTCTCTCTTGATGAGTTAATTACAATGAAGAAAATCTCCTTTGTTCATAGGGGAAAACTAACCTTTGGATTTCTAACTTTTTCATAAATAGACATACACTATATATGGTAAAGTAGACATTCACTATTTATGGTAATATATTTATAACAGTCCGTAGCAATGTTTTGATTTTCATCCAACTTTTCCATCAAATCCTCCCTTTTAATATTTAATAACAAGCTCTGAAGTAGTATATAATTTTATTATGGATAATAATTAATGATATTTTCAAAAGAAGTTACTCCCGATATTTAGAATTTGCATTATAGTGTTACTTATAAGTTTTAGGTTTTTATATTGAGGATAAAAATGAAATGATTTTGCATGAGGAAAACAAGTGGCATGCTGTTCATTACAGCAACATCGGATGACCATTCGTTTATGTCCTAACTCTTGAGACCCCCTTCTCTTCCTTCATTTTCCTCAAAGAGAGAAGGAAAAAACTAAAAAGACGCTTGACGGGATCAATCACCCTCGTCTTTTCTTTTCCTCTCCGTCTCTCTCTTCAAATTTCTCCAAAAAGAAGTTTCTTCTTTGCGAATTGAATATTGGGAACATAATTTGGAGATAGGGAGGGTAAGAAATGGGTGACACAACAGATTCAACATTGAGATTGATACAAAACTCAGTCCCCATGAACATATCCACCACTACAACCACAATTGTATCATCTTATGCCTCTTCTTCCATTTTACCAAATTTTCCTCTGCTCTCTTCTCTCATTGCTTTTGCCCTTGCACAATCCATTAAGTTCTTCGCTTCTTGGTAGCCCCCTCCCCCACCCCTTTTCATTTTCTATTGAGTATTGATCCCATCCCATATTGAGACATTGTTCTTGTTAATCTATTTGGTTTATTTTTATTAAATAAACCTTGTTGCCTTAATTAAATAAGATATAAAGGATTTATATAGCCAACCCGAGTAGATTAACATTGAGGCTTACTAGCTTATTCAAGAAAGCTTGAAATTAGAATTAAAAACCATCCTTTGTGATAGTATTTGTTGCTTTAGACTTAGGCATTGTTAATAGTGGTTTAAAATATTAAGCTTCATGATTGACATGCTTTAAGACATTCTGTGGCTATATTTTTAAGATGTTCATATTAAGATTGACACGCGTTAGGATCTCATGCGGTGGTGCTTCTTAAAATCTAGTGTTTATTTGATCCTATACAATCCTTCTTGGTCAGAGCATGTAGCATGGTGTAAAAACCAGCTGAGAAATTTTAGTTGCCGTTTTTCGTTACGGATTAGATGAGAAATGTGCCAAGTGCGTACGCGTTTGGGGAAGGAATCAATGAAAGGATTATAGAGACGTCTTATTACCTATTACTAGTGTTTCATTGTGTACGAAAGTTTCCTCTTTTTGTTATCTGGACATATGGACAACGAATTACATGGTGTGACTAACCTGTTGACAGCATGGAAAATGATTACTTCTTTTAATCCCAAGTATCTTATAGGTACAGGGAAAAGCATTGGGATCTAAAGCAACTTGTTGGATCTGGTGGGATGCCGTCATCTCATTCAGCAACCGTGACTGCTTTAGCCACGGCTGTTGGTTTGCTAGAAGGCTTTGGAGGATCGCTCTTTGCTGCAGCATTAGTTTTCGCATGCGTGGTATCATCTCTGAGAATTCTTTCTCATCCTCACTACAAAGTCATAGTTAAATGTTAAACATACTTTTGCATATTAGTAATCCATATACTCTTGTCGTATAAAATAAGAGCATGTAGGTAGGACCAGATTGGCTTGTTCAGTTCAACTTATTGTGACCATGTCTTTATCCAAGCTCATGGCACTGAGGAATCTAGGATGAACTATTCTATCTTACTCAGTTACACGCAATAAGACAGTTGAAACATTGTCTCATTTTTTTTTTTGTAACGGTAAGTTCTCTAGTTTATGCGTAATTTCCAATTTCCTTTGTTTCTTTGTAAAAGGAAACAATGTCAGACACGAGTAGCACTCAATTAGAGGGATGTACTGTGAATGAAGCTAGGTTACAGAAAATACATAATTTACTTCAATTGAGAAAGAAAGTAATACTTTTTTTGGGGAAAAGTTATACCGTAATGTATCCTGGGGATAGATATTCTCAAATTCAAAGGATGCTTTTCTCCCTGCGTGCAGCCTGATATGAGTGAAGAGAGGCTTACAGGGGTAGTACACGAAGCAAAGGAAATTGTAAAGACAGTTAAGTTAGAATAAAATGGTAGCAAGTTTCTCTACTTTGACAATTTAGTCCCTAAGTTTTTAAATAGTTCTTATGCATTTGACAGTTGTGCCCCTATAGTCTATAAAAGAGTCAGAATAGTACTAGAGGTAGTTATACTATTTTGTCGTATTGTCAGCCGGTAAACAGATATATACTTGCACCTGATCGAGAATGAGGTAATAAGAATTATCCCAATTAGTTCTAGCTTCTTCTCTTTTCTTACTTCTGCATTTTTCTTGTACCTTAGAACTTGCAGCAGCAGTATCAGCACAAGTTCTTGGCTCTCTGGGAATTAATGTCTTTCAATATGACAGAAGTGATGACTCTATTACAAAAATGGTCTGAAGAGATGATGGGCATTTCTAGTAGGCAAGGACAGTTTGAGGAGAAGCTAGAACAAGCTCACAAGGACCAGGAACAGACCTTGAAGGCACTTTGCGAGGTCATTACTTGTGGTAGGAGACTAGAGAGAAACAGGGATCTGGTTACCAGTGGAACGGAGCTATACTCGCTATCAGATCCTTTCCAAATTTCAGCTTTCCCAAGAACATAGGTAACAATGCCCCGTACGCTCATGTGCACACTAGCATTCTTAGGAAAAAGATTGGAATGAATTATCTATAAATGGGCCTCAATGTAATAATGTAGTTACAACAATTCAATGATATTTTTCTCTTATATTTCTCATATGGTATCAGAACTTTCACGATCTTGGTAAAGAATTAAAGAGCTTCCACTGCCGGCAGGCGGATATAATCCATATATGCCGCCCGTTTGGCCAATGATTATGTTAGCAAAAGTTGGGTCACCGACTTACTATGTATCTTTCTAGTGACTATTTTTTCATATCTTTGCGTAGCACTATGCATCTGTTCGGTGGCTACTTTTTCATCTTTTCGGTGACTATTTTTTCATATCTGATTTGCGTAGCATCGTTAATCTTTTCGGACTACTGTTTCATATCTGAGTTGCATAGCACCATGCATCTTTCTGATAACTCCTCAGATTTAATTTACATAGTTCCGCATGTCTTTCCGGTGACTCCTCAAATCTTTTTCAGTAGAGTCGTGCCATCATTCCGATCCTGCCCATATAATTTCTCTTTTCCAGTAGGATTGTGCCGTCATTCCAACCCAACTCATATAATTTCTATTTCTCAATAGGATCGTGCCATCATTCCGACCCTATACATATTTCTCTTTTTTCAGTAGGGTCGTGTCATCATTTTGACCCTACCCATATACTTTTTTTTTCCTCAGATTGAAGTCACTTTTCAGCCATCAAATCTAATAATCCAGCGTATGAGCGTGTTTCGGCTAAGTTTTCGGTGACTTTCATGTTCAAAATCTACTCGTCTCTTGATTTCGAGATGACCCATATATTTTATATCAATTTTCGACAATTTTCTAGTGACACATTGACTTTACGACAATATTTACTGCTTTTCGGATCATTTTTTCAATTTGTTCCATTTCAATTGACGTCTCCTAGACGTTCAAAACAGTTCTTATCAGTTTTCTTGCAGATATCTTCATCAAGTCCCTCACCGATTCTCATATTAGTTACATCCATAACAAGCTTGATACACATGTGTCTTTTATGCACCAGCTTGAGGAGGAATGTTAGAATATAAGTAGGAATAGGAATAACACATTAAATCCTACTTGAAAAAGGATTGTAATGTAGTGTCCTATTAGGAAAAGAATTGAAATGTATTGTCACTTCAATATAATAATGTAGTCACAACAATTCAATAATATTTTTCTCCGATATTTCTCACAAAGTCAAACAATCACTCTTGCCTCAGCTACAAGGAGCTACAATAGAGTTACCCCATCCAAATTTCTTCACGCCAACCTCCCCCTTATCACCAGAACATCCCTCCTTCCTTGATTCAACCACCAAACCTTCAGATCCCACAACATATAAATTATTCCTTCCAACCAGCTCCCTTCCAGGCATATGGAACAATGTCGTATGGGCTAAATCCACTATACAACTCACACCCACAGAACACACAGTACCAGACCAGTTATGGAGCTCCCTCGGACCTCAACCCGTATTCCTTCACTATTATACCACCAAACACCCCCACTGTATCACAAAATGCCCTTTACACAAACAAACAAAAATTAGTACGCTAACCAACATCAATACCCCCGGGAATAACTGTTTACCCATTCCATCTTTTATCAAATAGATCAAGATATAATTCCCAAGGTTTGATGGTGAGGATCTGAGGAATTGGCTCTACAAGGTTGAGCAGTTCTTTTCTGTGGAAGAGGTCTCTATTCAGAAGAGCTTAAAGCTTGTATCTATATACATTTTGATAGAGATGCCCTTCAGTGGAATCAGGGGTATATGAAGAGTAGATCACATTTGCCTATTTCCACATAGGAAGAATATATAAATGGTGTGGCTGACAGGTTTGGAGCTGAATATAGTGACCCTATGATTGAGTGCATGAGAGTCAAGCACATTAACACTATGAAGGTATATCAGGCAACATTTGATAGTGTGATGACTAGAATTAACTTATCAGTGGAGCATTGGAGCATTCCATCAGTGTCTTTTTGAACAATCTCAAGCCAAAGCTTAGTGATGCAGTGAGTGTGGAAAAATCATGTAGTTTGCCTCAAGCTTATTACTTCGCAAGATTGAAGGAGTCAAAATTTGCTGCTCAAAGTAAGGAAATTAGAGGGACAATTTCAGGGTCAGTTTCATCACCATATAGAGAAACTTCTAACATGGGTTCTAGTGGGACATAAAGAGGGAACACTGGTGGGTTCAAGAAACCTACTACTATAAAGATGGATCAATTCAAAAGAAAGAGATTAACCCAAACTGAGATGGATGAAGAAAGGTTTGTGTTTATTCTATGATGAAAAATTCTTACTTGGTCGTAAATGTAAGGCTAAGAGACACTTGTATTCCATGGAATTGGAAGAAGGGGAGGTGATGGATGACTTGGAGAAATGAATGACAGAAGAGGAGGCTATTGATGGACCTGTTGAGTAGGGAAAGTGAAGCTTTAGATAATTTTGCCATTTCTCTCCAGGCTAAACATGGTACTTCAGTTATAGAACCTTAGAATCAGAGAGTTCAATAAGAAGAAACCAATTGAAGTCTTCAGAGACTGTGGCTCCACTCATAATTTTATTGATGATGAAGCAACTCAAAGGTTAGGATGTGAGATTCAACTGACTTAGTCTTAACTAGTGCATGTAGCTTATGGCAGAGAAATCCCAATTATGATATGGAAGGGGTTTACTTGGTTGATGCAGGGAGCCATTTTCCAAGATGCAACAACAACAACAAACCCAGTGTATTCCCTCTTAGTGGGGTCTGGGGGGGGGGTAAGATGTACGCAGTCCATACCTCTACCTCTGATGAAGTAGAAAGGCTGTTTCCGAAAGACCCCCGGCTCAAGTCACGAGATATCACACAAACACATAGTACAACACAGAAGCAGATGACATAACATAGATACGGCACCCATAAGGAATATAAAACAGAGTAAAGCAGGAATGCAGGAATATAAAGCAGAGGAAAGAATGATGTGGTGTTAGGGGTCAAGTGGTTATGCCCTCTGGATGACATCAACTTCAATTTCAAGAAGCTCATCATGGAGTTTGAATACAAGGCAAATTTGTTGACACTGCAAGGTATTCAACCAAAGTTCAAAATTGTTGATGCCAAGTCTGTGGATTAGATGTCAGTAATTCATTCTCAATTGTTTATAGTTAAGGTAAGTAGTGTTGAGTCTGAACAGACATTAGAAGAGCCCAAAAGTGAAGAGGAACCCCTGTAAGGCATTATATGGACAAACTCAAACCCCTATGAGGCATTATATGGACGCCTTGTTATATACAGACAACATTCCTCATCCATCCAAACCCGTGAGGCTTTATGTGGACAACCTCCTCCAATACATCCGCAATGTAGCTGGAGATTCTGGTTTGGAGGAAGTAGATAGAAGCTTGGTGACTAGAACATTCAAATTGCAATTGTTGTAGTATCATCTGAAGAGAGCTCAATAGAGGATGATGGAGCAGGCAAGTAAGCACAAATCTGATAGGCAATTTGAGGAGGGGAATTGGGTCTACTTGAAAATTCAACCTTATAGACAAGTCACATTGTCTAGGGGCAATTTCACTAAACTATCGGCCGACCATGTTTCCTATAAACTGTTATTGCCTGATCAGTTGTTGCATCCCATATTCCATGTGTCTTAATTGAAACCTTGTTATCAACATCCAACATCAATTTCTCATCCCCGTGTACTTGAGCTATCTAGTCCTTACTGTCCCCAACCTTCTATGATTTTGGACAGAAGGATGATTCAAAGGGGAAATAAGGCTGTGGCACAAGTTCTGGTACAATGGAAATAATTGTCTCCAGACCAAGCTACTCGGGAAGATCATAAAACTTTGGTGACCAAATATCTAGACTTTCTTCCTTGAGGACAACAAAGATCTCAATGGGAGAGGAATGATACTAGTGAAGAGAGGCTTACAAGGGTAGTACATGAAGCAAAGGTAATAGTATAGACGGTTAACTTAGTTAGAATAAATGAGCTGGTAGCAAGTTTATCCACTTGATAGTTTAGTCCCTAAGTTTTTTAATAGTACTTTTGCATTTGTGCCCCTATAGTCTATAGTAGAGTCATAATAGTGCTAAAGGTGTGATGCTATTTTGTCATATTGTCAGCCTGTAAACAGGATGTAAACAGATATATAATTGTTCCTGAACCAAAATGAGGTAATGAGAATTATCCTAATTTAGCCCTAATTTTTTTGCTTTTCTTAGTTTCTGCATTTTTCATCTTGTACCTTAGAGCTTGCATCGCAACCTGTGCTAGGATAGTTACAACAACACACCATGTGCTAGAATAGTTATAGTCCAATTATAAATAGGAACATTTGGGTTCTCTAACCTAGTAAAAGCAAGCTACATCCTGCACGCACTCAAGTTTATCTCCGATGAGGAGTGGTACGACACTAAGGCTCCCAATCAAATAAAATCATGAGATTCATCATCCATTACCAAATAATGATCAAGATACATAGCAACTCTTATGACAGTTAGGCCCAAGTTCCATTTATTATGACATTTGAGTTAGGCTCATTGAGTTTAGAGTTGGCCCTCCGAACTCTCTCTCTCTCTATGTGTGTGTGTGTGTCTGATATACTCCTTGTCCTTAAATATCATGCTCCAGACTAGAGTGAAGGGATAAAGAATTTCTGGATCTAGACATGGGGGTTTGGGGGTGGGTGTTGATGAGAATGATCCGACATTGGTGGTTAAGGGATGAGTGGTTTCTTTATATGGTCTTGGACAATCCTTTGCGCATGAGCTAGCTCTTGGGTGTGAGTTAGACCCAAGACTTAATTTGACATGCTATTAGAGTTAGATCTAACCTAGTTCTTGTTTCTTGATGTTGGCCCCCCATATTAAAATTCCTATGCTCTAGATGTCGTGCTGGGGGTTGTGAATATACTCCCGATCCTTGAATGTCACATTCCGAACCAGACAATGAAAGAATAAAGAATGTCCGGATCAGGTGTGGGGGTGTTTTGATGAGAATGATTCCATATCGAATCTTTGAGCCAAATTTGGAGGTATGAGTTCAACACCTAATTTAATAATAACTCGAAGTACAAAATGTCAAAATCTACTTCTACTGCTCAGTCTAGATACTTAACCGTTTTTTAGTCTGCATGCCCCGGGGAACCCATGGGAGTAAGGTGGGGGAGAGTTACGGAAAATTATTAGCTGTAGAAATGAGAATTGATTGATCCTTGGGAGGACCATGTCTAGTTTTTCCATTCAATATATGTTCTAATATCATGTCCCTCTTTGGCGATTTATTATATTCAGACATAGTTGGCGCAATCTTGACCCAATTTTGCAATTCTAATTTGGGAAAAATTGGTATCCTGTTTAATTGCATCAACATTTCCTTAATACAACCTTTTTACAATATATTAAAAATAAGAATTTCATCTTTGGTTATTAACGACCAGGATAAGCTAAATAAGGTTTGTCTAAAGTCATTTCAAATTGGTTCCTGAAAGCAATTTAATTAAAAAGTGTTGGAGTCCCACATCAGTGGGTTAAAGGGTCTTTGGTCTCCTTATATGGTCTTGGGCAATCCTCTCCTCATGAGCTAGGTTTTGAGGTTGAGTTAGGCCCAATGTCTATTTCTTTATCATTGTATCAGAGCCAGGCCCACCCAGTTTATTGTTTCTGATGTTGGGCCCCCCGTCTTATATTGTCCACGCTCTAGATATCCAGCCCTGGGCGTGCGGGGGTGTTGGAGTCCCACATCGGTGGATTAAAGAGTCCTTGGTCTCCTTATATGGTCTTGGGCAATCCTCCCCTCACGAGTTAGCTTTTGAGGTTGAGTTAGGCCCAAGGTCCATTTCTTTATCAAAACTAACTTTTGTTTGTCTACACCGGGAATGTAAGACTGGTTATGAATGCCTTCTTCCCTTTGAATTTTCACTTTCTGTTTGGATTCCTTTTGAATGCGTGATCACATTTATGGATTTGGCATGGCTCTACAAAAAGTAGTTCTGCTGAATCTTTCCATGACACCATTAACCTAAATCATTTTGTCTTTGTTCCTCGACTAGTGTCCCGATAAATAGCAAATTCCTCTCGAATAATACATTGATTCAATACATCACAACAATCAGAAAATTGGGACTTTTTTCTTATTTGGTCTTATGTTACTTTCCGTGTTGTCCAAAAGATCTCTCAGACGATAAATTTTTATGGCAGGTGATTTATGATGCCACAGGTGTAAGATTGCATGCTGGACGTCAAGCAGAGGTCTGAAGCTTCTGTTGCTTTAGCTATGTAGATATCAGCATTATATGCAAGCAGTTGTCCTTTGAACCTTCAAGTGTGCTTGCATTCTTCTAAAGATATTACATGTTTATAGTGTAGCATTACCGTAGTTCACATATTTCAGAAACATATTCTGAAACTCTTCGAAAATACTTGGCTGTTCTTTTTCAGGTTCTGAATCAAATTGTATGCGAACTTCCTGCTGAACATCCTCTTGCAGACAGCATACCGCTGCGGGAACTCCTTGGTCACACCCCTCCTCAGGTTTCTCTTTCACTTAAATAAAATTTGTGTAAATTGGGGCTAAACCGTTGCTCCCTGTCAAACTTCCTAAAATTAATTTCCTCCAATCTGGCTATGTTCAAAAGCTTTCTATTTAAGTCATTTCCTTTCCTCTCCCCTCCCTGTTACCTCTTTGGTGGGATATTCCAAATATTACCTTGTAATGAATTTATTAACTGACTAATTGAGAGTCTAATAAGACTCATACTTTTACCACTTTTTGCTAGCTGACTGATTATTTCTTTACCATTTTATTTTTTTAGGGATTGTGGGCCAGGGTAGTAGATAATTAATAGCGATACATAAATGTACATTCTATGTTCTCTACCATAGATAGATTTTCTGAGCTTGCATTTTCTCATCAGAATTGGATCAATATTTATATAAATGTCTTGCTCACAGTACACAGTCTTGTCTTTGACCTTTTCTTGATACACGATCATCAACATGTTGTATCAGAAGATGCTATTGGGTTAATAATCCTACACCTATGTTTCTAGTTCCCTACTTCCCTTGAATGATATGGTAAAAACTGTTTTAGAAGCTCAAAGATTGGAACTTTACCAAAAGCTTTGTTGCACCTGGAATGCAGGTTGTTGCTGGTGGATTCTTGGGAATGGTCACAGCAATGATTGTTTGGCTGATCACGTGTTCTGGATATGGAGCATGATATTAAAGAAGTGACAATTGAAGTAGAAGGCAGTTAAGCTACCAAATCTTGCAGATAGTTTTGTTCCACCTCTGGATTACCCTACATGATGTTTTTTGTAGTCAAGTGAATTTTCAGATACCTCCTCTTTGTCCCTGAAATGTATAGATTAGAGGTGCAATTATCCATTGTAGGAGTTTACCCACATATTGTAAATATTGATTTATTGAAATTTTGGGTACAAGAAACAGCTATATGTTACTTTTAAAATGGAAGTTATTCCTCTTGGTTGTCGATAGTACTTCGCTCTCTGGACTGTTTAAATACGGCAACAACCTCCCTATACATCTGAAAGCTTGCATACCGTGAGAAGGAAGATAAACTAAGAGAGCACAACTAGATTATTCCCTCAAGCTATTGATCAAGTGTACATATTCTAAGAAAGGAAAACAGAACCTAAATGTATAGTAGCAAGAGTAAATCAAGAGTCAGAAGGTTGGATGGTCGCTCAACTTCAGGTAATTGACCTTCACAATCCCAAAACTCTGTTTTGTCTGTTAAAAGTCACTCAACTTTGGGTAATGGACTTTCATAGTCACTCAATTTTATTTATATTTCAAAAGTCACTCACGTTCAATTACGTAGTAGCTATTCATTCTTAAATTACTTTTTAAAATTTAAAATTAGTATTTTAGTTGACCCGCTTGTGAAATTATATTGGGTATTTATTATTGTTCTCAGTTAAATATTTTATTTTTTTACTTTCTTGTTCTTTAAGTCTTTTGTTTTTCTTCATTAGTCGAATTTATTAGGGTATTGTCTCGACTCTTGAGTATGAATGTATCCAATATGTTACGAGATATACTCAACTAGCCAAATTTGTGTATTCTATAACTGATTATATCATCTTATCATAGTAGTCAATTTTAATTTTATTTTTCTCTCATGTTATTATTTGTTAATTAAATTGATAAGATATTGTTTTAAATATGATTTTATATATGTTAGTAAAATTCGTGTTTTATGTAACTTTTTATGCCATCTTGTTTTAGCAGTTTCGTAATTTTTATTCCTTTTTCTCCACCACGTTATTTTTCCTTAATTGAATTAATAAGGTATTGTTTAAAATATGACTATTTTAAATATGTTAATAGGATATACTCAAATATAAATTCGTGTTTTATGTAATTGATTGATGGGAAAATCACATAAATATACACTTTAATAGTAAATATTACAAAATCTACCACTATTCCTGTTTTTACAAAATATACCAGAAAACTAACAAAATCTAATAAATAAAGTTAAAAAAAAGGATAAATCAAATTCCAAGAATTATGTTACCTACCTCCCCCAAACCTCATCCTCTCTCCAGAACTCTCGTATGGAGTCATCTTCTCATACTAGTATGAAATACTTTTGTGAATAAAGAATTTCATTCCTCAGATCCTGAGCCCGTGATTCTCTTACAACAATTTTTGTAACACTCCTTGCAATATCCTATATAGAAGATGGCAGTCAAGCTATCTAGACTTCCAAAACAAAGAAATCAGGGAGTGCACGAGTACACAATTTTACCTTAACTGTTTTTCTGATTATTCTAAAAAAATATATATTGACTTCCTTTAGTCCCGGTGATGTTGGGAAAGGTGACAGGCTTGCAAAAAATTCATCATCTTGTAAGTGGTGGACCTAACTTCTCAGTTTCTCTCGTTAATGGGAGTTTTGTACATAATTAATCACGTTCATAATTCTGTGTCATAGACTCATAGTTTCTAGTGTGTCGGAAGGTAAAAGCATAATCACCTCATGAAAATATGATATAAACTATGTATTAAAATTGATGCGTGGGAAGATAAAGGCGTAATCACCGCTTGAAAATATGTCATGAACTATGTATAAAAATTAATGTGTGAAAAGGTAAAGATTTAATTACCTCATAAAAATATGGTATGCTAAGGTTATAAAAAATAGTGTGCGAAAAGGTAAAAACATAAACACCTCATGGGAATATGGTATGATAAGGATATAGAAACTGGTGTTCGAGAAAGTAAAGGCGTAATCACCTCATTGAAACATGATATAAACTATGTGTAAGAATTGGTGTGGGGGAAGGTAAAGGCTTAATTAATCACCTTATGAAATCACATGGTATGTAAGAGTATATTCAATATTTTTACTGCATTGTAATATTGATCGTAGAAGTTGAAGTTTCAAAATAATAACTTTTTCTTTTAGTTTAGTAAATTTCAAAAGTATATATTCGTTTTTTTTTCCTTTTTTATTTTTTGGGTGATTTTTGGTAACTTTGGAAGAGGTAGCTACACAATTTTTTAATTTTTTGATGAATTTTTATTTTTCTCACTTCGTTTTTAGCAGTCATGGAAGGTTAAAGGTGGGATTTTTAAACTGAGAGAAAGAGAGGAGAGAAAAAAGAAAGAATAGGGATTTTTGGATTAGATTTTTTACAGAAAAAAAGGTACTGAATAGTTGGTAGATTTTGTAAATAAAAACAACATTTTGTAAATAAAAAATAATACTGATAGATTTTGTAATATTTACTCTTAGAGTGTATATTTATGTGATTTTTCCTTGATTAATACATCTTATCTTATATGACTTATGAGCAGTTTATAGAACTAGGTTTCACAAATTTTAAAAACATTTTTAAAATTCATTTCGCAAATGTCGAAAAAGGTATTTTTTTAAATTGAAATTTTAGAAGAAATTATGAAGCCTAATTTTAGAAAATTGCTCATATAAGATAAGATAACATCAATCCGTTAGATACGATGCAAATTTTGTTACTTGAGTATATCCCTCTAACATATCTAAAATAGTCATATTTAAAACTACACCTTTTTAATTTAATTAAGGAAGATGAACGAGACAGAGAAATGCAACAATATACTGATTTTGTATTTTTCGGTATTTTAACTATTTTATCTCTCCCTGTAGTTGTATTTTGATATTTATGGAGGGAGTGGGTGACACAGTTTCCAAGGTAGTTGGTTCGTTTTATGCATGCTTCTGTTTTGGAAGGTTTTGAGGTTGACAAAATTAACTTTAGTCAATATTTGGTGATTTAGATGTCGTAGAGAATTTTATCAGTTCCGTTAACTCTAGAATGTTATTTTTGGGTAAATAATTTTGTTGGTTCGAGTCCCGAGGCGTTCTCATAAATTTTGAGTAGTTAGTTGAAAAGTTGAAAGTTTATGGCATAGACTTGAGTTCGGGCAACATCCAACGACCTCCATCGCGATTCTAAGGATTTCATTGAGTCCAAATTGTCAATGTTACTTTAGTAGTATAGTTGATTTGTATTTACGAGATTTTGAACGAATTTTGAAGATCCACTCGAAAGACTTTTTGTTCCTCCTTCTTTCTAGTGCAACAAATGATGGTGCAACTGTCAAAACTTCTTCGCATTCGCGAAGAAGGACGAGTGAGGGTCATCGCAATTATGAAGAAAAGGGCTAGGTCGGGTCGGGTCCAGATAAGGTCTGGTCATCACATTTGGGATTGGACCTTCACTTGTGAAGGGTTCAGGCTAGGTCACTTTGCGATCATGACGTGTTGTTTGTGAACGCGATGAAGGGCACTGCTAGTAATAAATTAAATGTCATTTTCAATTCAAAATCGTATACTCAATTTTGAAGCTTTATAACTCAATTTTGGGATATTCAAAAGAGGATTTTTGAGATTTATTCATTGAATAAGTTTCTTATACCATTTTTACATATTCTCCAATGATTATTGCATAATTTCATCTTCAAATCTTGGTTTTTCTACTTAGAAATTTGGAGTTTTGGGGGTAAAGTTAAAAAATGGTAATGTTATGATCTCAAGGTCAATTTTAACTCTATTTGTGATGAAATTTTAGATTTGATTTCCTTAAATTATGGATAACAAATTTTCTATTAAAATTCTAATTTTTCTAGTAAGGTCTTGCGATTGACTTTTCGATTGGCCTTTTAGGCCCAGAATAGAAGTATAGTAATATGAATATTGTTGGCCTCGTATTTATGTGTAAATATTATTCTTGATAGATAAGGAGCGATTCGAGGCCATTAAGAAGGGGAAGACTACTTCGTGACTGTTGATATCCCGTTGTTCAACTTCGAGGTAGGTTATTATGACTTGAATTTCTTCTGACTTTGCTTGGACAAAGACTTATTGTGTAAAACAATTTCTTCTGACTTTGCTTGGACAAAGACTTATTGTGTAAAACATGCTAGGAGTTGGGAGAATTAATGATTTAGTGATCAATGAGATAATTGTTATGGTGATGCCAGAATTGGGGCTTATAATGTTAAAGAGACTTGAGGACTAAATCTTGATTTGACATAAGGCTTTTAGCCGGTGTTCACGAGTTTGAGTATTGGCTTGAGATTCTATACATACATATATATATATATTTATATATATTATGTCTGGCTTCATCACATTATTGTGATTATGTATATTCACTCATCTCATCAATCATTGGATTGGTTCTATTAAAAACCCTAATGATGAAAGAAAATGAGCTCTATTTTGCATATTCAGTCTGATGTAAGATTCTAGACCTAGATATATGATATTATACTTATTCAGGTTGATGTAAGATTTCATACCTAAATATATGATACTATACTTGTCAGTCGATGCAATTTTCTAGATGTAGATATGATATTTATTGATTTTGTCCGAGGTAGGATTCTAGGGGTGAGGTATATGGACCTCGTGATCACCCCGTGTTTTCCACCCCCTAGCAAATACAGAAGAGAGGGCGTATATCGATATGCATTGGACCTTGCATATCATCTTATATTATTGCATTGCATCATTCTTATATTATTGTTGAATTTGAGATGATCTATTGTACTTGTCGATATTGAACTTCTTGGACTTTTCTACATGCAGGTTTATTTTAGTATCCTTTATTTGATATAGTTTTTGCTTAAGCTCAATTGGCCAATGATGCCTACTCAGTACTAGTGGTTATACTCATTCCTAATTTTCTGCATTCTTTTGGTTTAGATCCTGGTACGAGTGGTCAGTGTAGCTCTTGATCGTGCGGTTTTGCTATCTTCGAAGTAGTTGTGAACTCCTATATTCGAAGAATGTCTCGACTTTCTCTATTTTTTGTTTTATTTCTTCTATACTTCATAGACTATTTTGTACTTTTCACTAGATATTCTGTAGTAGAGTAGCTCTTATACTTATGACAGATTACTCTTGGGATTTCAAATTTCATGTTCTATTTAGTTATATTTACCTTTGATGACATTATTGTGACTTGTGCCTATGGATTTTATGTTGTTATCTTTATTTTGAGTATTTTGAGTTTCTTAGTTAGACTTACCTACCATGATTGGGTTGGAGTAGGTTCCATCACAATCCTTGGCATTTTGGATTGTGAAGTTGGTATCAGCGCGCTAGGTTTACCAGTCTCATAAGTACAAGAACAAATGTCTAGTAGAGTCGCATAGATTTGTGTGATGATGTCTGTATCTATCTTCAGGAGGCTATGCTATATTCTTATGAAAATTCTATTCTTTGATTCCTTATTATGCGATTTTGTTCACTTATTGAATTCTAAACTTTATATTCATTCCCTCAACATATGGTGAGGACACAATTAGCTGCTATTAAGGGTGATATGCCAATACCCGGTGCTAGAGCTCCAGTTAGTGATCAAGGCCGCAGCAAAGGTAGATCCCGAGGTCCAACACCAGTTAGAGAATGTGCTAGGGTGGTATGTCATGAGCTAGAAGTTGAGTTTGAGAGTGAGGCTTATCAACCAGAGGGGGCGCAGGGGGAACTCAGGTTACAGAGGGTCTTGTAGCCACCCTAGTGCTGCATTATATCATGGTTTGAATTTTGAGTTTCTTGGAGTGTATAGATAAGACAAAAGCTCTATGTAATGACCTTATAGGTTATTTCCTTGGTTTTCATGCATTTTTAAATATTTCGTGCCTTTCTATAGTGGTTACAAGTTATATATGACTTGCCAAAATTTGTTGTTCAATTTTTGAATAGTGCTTTAGGGTTTTACGCTCATTTCTATATTTTGGAACTTTAATTATTAAGAAATTAGTTTCGAACCAAAACTCATAGTAAATGGTCTTGGATGAGAATTCCAACAGTGCCTTAGCTCTGGAACACTGATTGTAGGCCAGAGGACCCTTGGTCCAGGTCCCACAGCTTTCGAACTTATTTTTGGCAATTGAATAGATTTGGTGAAAATAAAAGTATAGCTATGGGCCCCATAATTATTAAATAACCTTGAATGGAAATTTGATGGTTTTATTGAATTCAGAATGTCAAATTTGATATGGTAGCATAGTTTGAGTGTATGCATGGGGTTTCAATCAAATCCAAATCCCCCAATTGAAACTCGTAAGGACTTGAGTTTTTGCTAGTTTTTTCGGAATCTGGTGCAACCCAACTTTGCACTTTGCATTCGTGAGAAGCTGACCGTATTTGTGAAGGGTCAATTTTTTGATCATTGCAATTGCGACCCTTCTCTCTCGCATTTGCGATGAAGGTCGACATTGAACCTGAGTCCCTCTCCTTCTTTATGATCATGACCATTAATTTTGCATTCACGATAGCTTGATTCACAACTCTTTGTATTCGCAGTCCATTGCCTACTTTATCAAAGGGTTATTTTCTCAGTCTTTGCATTTGTGACTCTTGGACCTCGCAATTGCAAAGGCCAATGGCCTGGTATTATATAATCCTCTTCTCCACTATTTTTCTTCATTTTCTCAACCCTAACCCTCCATTAATGGACCATTGAGCAAGGAAATTTATGGGAAATCATCCTTGGAGAAAAGGTAACTTAATTTCAAACCTCTCGATTATTTTTCATTGTTTTTCTCTATCAAATTCTTTTCTTTTCCTTGATTAATTCCTAGAATTTAATTTTTAATCCCTCAATTTTGTGGGATGATTTGAGCCTTGATTTATGCTTCATTTGTGCTAAAATCTCGAGAATGCATTCTTTGTCCTTCGAGGGACCTCATCACTGATTCAATTTTAGGATTTTATTAGCAGGCTCCACAAACTTATTTTTGACTTGATTTTAGGTCCAAAGTTTTGTATTGCAATATGAGTATCATTTACTCGTACTAATGCGTATATTGTTATTTGATTTTGAAATATGATTCTGGGATACAGAACAAAGACAAATAGTTTTTGGATGGTTTGAGATTACAGTTCGACATCGAGGTTGGCTTTGGTTTACTTATCTCTATGATATTATGTATTATATATTTCGCATGCTAGTTTATACCTAGATATATCACGGATTGACCTAGTTAAGGGATTTAGGATAGAAAAGTCTCCCGAACCTTAGCCTAAAATACGTGTTAAGCTGTAGGATCCTATTGCACCAGATTATGGACTTGTTTGACCATAGATTGGCATGAAGGACCCTTTAGTATAAGAATTACAATATTGCATAGTAGCATGGATGCTATTCCATTACTAGATATTTTTAGTAACTTTATGCCTTTGTTTACATTAGTTTTTAGATTTTGATGTTGGCATATGTTAATCTATATATATATTGTTGGACCCGAGACCGTGGTTACGATACCAGTTGGATACCAGGTTAGTATTCTATCCTTAGAAAGTACGTAATTATAGTTATAGATATACCGACACTTATGATTGTATTTTTTTGAATATTGATGATGACATACATACATTTAGACGCATTTATACTTATTTAGTGGTACGATTCTAGTTAAAACTTTAGTTTTAATACTGTTTTAAAAAAAGGGATTTTTCCACTTTCTTAACTTTAAAATTGTTTATTTGACATTAGAATTCATACCATCCTTATTATGGAATTATAGCAATTAAACTAAACATATTGCTTTAGAGATTTACTCGAGGTTGATTTTGGTCCAGTATCGATCCACTCATTTAACTAATATTCACTTTGGTTAAGGAAATTTTGACCCTTTCTACATTGCTATACTATTTTAGTACCAAATTCAATCTCGAGCAATGGATTTACTGATTTTCACTTATTCAGTTTTGATTTAATTTTGACATTTCTTATAATTTATATATCTCCCTGATAATGGATGGGTAGATTTGTTACAATGGATTATGGAAGTCCCAGTTCGGGACCAATCAGTGTATGCAGATATCCCAGATCCCCTATGATCCTCTTCGTCAGATGAGCTATAGTACCAGAGAAGGATGATCACCATAGGTCCTGCCGTTGTGATTTATTGAGCTGTAGCAAGTGTATACACTTGGTACATTATGACACTTGATTGGATATGGTACTTGGATCATCTTGCATTACTTAGTTTAAATGACTTGCATTTATTCATATGCGTCGCCTATCACCAATTAGTTGACACCTGTATCTAATGGTCTTATGGGGGGATATATAGGTGAAAGTTATGGTCACTGTTTGTTGAGTGTTTGACTATACCTTCTATGTTTATGGGGTCCCGGTTAGGTTATTGTTTATTCGGACTAGGGGGTTACATTATTGTTTAGTTCTTGGTAGGATAGCAATAGACTAGTACCAAAGGTTGTTGGTATATTTTTTTTCCTTTCTCCTTATTATAATGAGACTTATGTTGTTAGGCCAGCTTTCTCTAATTAGATCTTTCAAGCTTAGTCAAATCTTATGAAATATGATCGGTTCCCTTTGTAACTATTATTATAATAAGTATTCTTTCTCTGTATCATTTCGATATATCTCTAGCATATCTCTTCCTTCATACCTCTATTATACATTTTATCTTCCTTATTTCACTTAGCTATCATATATTGACTGACTACTTAGGAAATTGCATTTTGCCCTTGGTTATTGGTAGTACCTGATAGTTTACCTTACTTTTCCAATATTATTATGTTTTATTGCCTGAGTAGTTGCCTATAGTTTATATTCCTACTTTACATCTTAGTTATATGTGCATTATTTTTGGAGCTTAGTTGATAAATACCTACTGAGTACCACGTGTTGGCACTCATACTATAATTCTATAGCCTATAAATCATAGTACGATATCTCTTCGTTAATATGGGTATCATGCTAAGCAGCCTTAGATTGGAGATTTAGGGTGAGCTTATAACATTCAGAGTTGTTCCTACTCTCCCTCTTATTGTTAGACTGGTCTCTACTTTTAAATTTCATAGCTAACTTAGTATGTATTTATTCTGGTTTTATCTTGTACTCTCACTGTATTAGAAACTCTTTACTAACTTCACCAAGTTTTGGTGATGTATTTACTTCTTCTTGCCTTCTTTCTCTTTTATTTAATTTTGCTTTCATTTTTCTTATTCATCTATTATTAGCTTTTTTAAACTATGAGTTGCCTCACCTACTGGTGGTTTATGGTAGGTGCCATCATGACCTTAGAAATTAGGTCGTTACAAATTAGTATCAAAGCCTAGGTTCACCGGTGTTGTTGGTATAAGAGCTAAGTGCCTAGTAGAGTCCTGTAGATTGGTACGAAGTCATCCGTATCCTATATTCAAGAGGCTATAGGGTATTCTTAGGTGATTCTACTCCTTGATTCCTTGTCGTGTGTCTGTATTCCTATGAACCTCTAAGTACTTCTTTGACTCTACCCTATCCCAGATAGATAACATAAAATTCTCAATAGATGCGAAATGGACTTTTGTATGTGTTTTTAGAGTTTCTGCTCAACATAAAATCGAGGAGTTAAAGATTCATAGTGAGGGTCTTTAAGTCATCTAGAGGGTTTGGGGCTAGACCAGGCTCTAACAGAGTTTGGAATAACCTCAAATTTTTAGGATATCGTGCTAGGGAATTCGAGCCTCTCTGTGGATACTTCACAATCAATGGTGGTGTTTGGTACATAGAGTGATTATCAGCTAGAGTTGGTTTCGTTGGTGTTCAACATGGATTTTTATTAGGTTTCAGAGTATGATATTAGGTTTCTCGAGTGGGCCAGACATACTTCTTTGTTATATTCTATTGAGCATGAAATGGTATGTAGATTTATTAGAAGATTGACTTTACCACTCCGCTTGGTGATAGACATTTGGTAGAATTTATGTCTCCTTTATCTCAGGTTGTTGATCACGCGAGGAATGCAATGATGGAATGTATTGATATTATGGATGTAAGACCCTGGGTTTTTGGTCCTTGAAAAATTTCTAAAATTTTATCCTCACTGTCCTGACTACAACTCCCCTGACGTGTCATAGGGAGTTATGATGGGTCGTAGGGACTTGGTCATGATTTAATAAGAACAAGTGGCTTAGTATTTTGCTTCGAGTACGAGTGGCTCTCAGCTAGTCAACAAGACTTTTTATGGGTCGTAAGGACCAACTCGTAAGGTGTATAGAACGTTTGGCCCAAGACACTGTCTTCATTATGACTAGAGGCCACGAGTCATAAAGACTCATAACGAGTTGCTATGTCCTAATCTTAGGGTGTATTGTGTGTCATCCCAAATTTGTTGCTGTCTTGAGTACGAGAAGTGGTTACGAGTCATCAAGTATGGTTTTGAGTTAGTGGTATGAATCGTACCCATACCAGTCTAGGGTCTAGGTGGTTCGGTTTTGACTATAAATCCTCTTGATAAGTCGTAATGTGTCTATACGAGTTGTATAGTGACCCGTAGTCACTTGCAATAATTTTAGTCTTTTTATTAAGGGCACTTTGGACATTTCCCCTCTACGCCAATTGTAACCCACGACCTAAAACCCTATTAGGGACCCCATTAGCATTGGTAGCTCACTAAAATACTTTCAAAAGCTCTCTTAAATTCTCTGAAGCAACCATACTTAGGGTTTTCAAGAAATGGGTCAAGTAAAGCTTTAAGCTTTGAATTCTCTCTGTAATCTTTGGTATTTCAGGCATGTTAATCTTCCCTCATTGTTAATTTGTTAAAAACATATGGTTTAAAGTATTGTTCATGATATATTTATGTTGACTTTGAAAACATAGGCTAAGGGTTTTTGTATACCTATTGTTTATGTGATGTTTCATGTTTGTCCCTGCATGGGTTAAGTTTAAATGGTGGTTTTAAAGTCAATTTAATGCATGGGAATAATGAATGAACTAGGGATTGTGATTTTCCAAAATTATGACTTTTGAAGTGGTTATGACCCCAACCCCATATTATGAAATTAGTTTTTAATTATGAGAAATGTAGGAATTTGTAAAATTGAACCAAGAGGGTTGTGAATTCCGCCAAGTGAAGATAACTGGTGTGATATTTTGATGTTACCTTGAAAGTGTAGTTGGTATGACGATACCAACAATGTATGCCTTAATGTTTGATGTGGTTCAATGAATAGGAATGTATGATGCTTGTTTCAATCAGGCTCTAATAAAGGTTGTATAGCTGAGTCGTGAAAGTGGAGGTCTCGAGGAACTAACATTAGAAACACGATGCCGACGTGGGGGTCTATATGACCGGAAGGTTTAAGTCCCTCTTATTATTATGGGTCCTAAAAAAGATGGTATTGGAGCCTAGGTTTAGGGTCATTGGGTGTCCAATAAAGTAGTGTCAAGTGGAGTCTTGTTTATGAGTGTGTTGCGCGCTACACTTATAAGAGAGAGACTATGATGCATTTATGAATATTTTCCTTTCTTATTGTTCTATTTTTAAGCTATTTGATGTTTTGAATCTCTTCTAATTATCATATGCTTGCTTTTCTGATCATGTCTCCCTAAAGATCTGATGCTCATGAAAACCCTTATGTCCAATCAGAGGATAATATAGACAGAGCTTATCCAACACCAGAAGTTCAAACTCGGTCTAGGTCGCTGCTTTTGATTGCCTTGAGGGATCTCTACTGTTTCTCCCTATCCCTTCTCAGGCACCTCACGCTGGCGTATCTAATGCTGAGTTTCATCAGTTGATTCATTTACTTACTCAGTTGGTGGCCTTTCAGATTGAGCATGTTGCTTCTGTTTCTCCATCATATGAGGCCACTAGAGTTGGCCAATTCACGAGGTTGAGTCCTCTTGTTTTCACTAGTCCTAGGGTTGAGAAAGATCCTCAAAATTTCATTGATGATATAAAAAAGGTCTTTCATGTGATAAATACTACCAATGTGGAAGGGTTAGAGTTCGTAGCTTATCTATTAAAGGATGTGGCATATCAATGGTATGATGAGTAGGAACAGTCTAGGGGTGACGATGCTGAGTCTGCCTTGTGGGATGATTTCTCTAGTTCTTTACTTGATTACTTCTTTTCTCAGAAGTTAAGGGAGGCGAAGGCCGAGGAGTTCATGAATTTGAAAGACGGAAGGATGTTAGTAAGGAGTATGCCTTGAAGTTTCCTCAGTTGTCGCATTATGCTTCTGAATTGGTGTCTAGCATTAGGGCTAGAATGAGGAAGTTTGCATTGGGGTTGTCCTGTGAGTTGATCTTGGAGAGCAAGTTGCTTTGTTGAATAAGGATATGGACATCTCTAGAATTGTGGTGTATATGTTACAAGTTGAAGAAGAAAAGAAGAAACAAGCAAAAATAAGTGAAAGGCAGAATAAGAAGTTTCGCTATTCAGATCAGAGTGGAGGTCATCAGTAGAGTGGTAGAGATAGTGGAAAGTGGTCTATGAAGAAGTGGGGTAATTTTGGTTCCAACTCTATGACTAGTACTCCTTTCCTAAAACCATTGGGAGATCGTCATTCTTAATATGATAGTTGGTTTAGAGCACCAGAAGCCCAATCAGCTCAACCGTATCCTCCTTGTAGTTTCTGTGGGCAAGTGCACCGTGGTTTTTGTGAAGAAGGAAGGAATAAGTGCTTTAAATATGGTCAAATTGGTCATATTTAAAGGGATTGTCTTTCTAGGTTGCTTCTAGGGAAAATAAGATTCATGTTGCTACTTCATCAACTCCCACACCAAAAGGTGTTACTTCTACTTCTGGCTCTAGCACTGGTCGAAATCGTCTGTATACTTCTACCACTTGCCAGGATTTTGAGGCGTCCCCCGATGTTGTTACTTGTACGCTCAAAATCTTTTCTCATGATGTATATTGTTTACTTGATCAAGGGTCTACTCTCTCTTATGTGGCCCCTTATGTAGCAATCCATTTTGGATTTGATCTTGAATGTATTTTGGATCCCTTTTCTATGTCCACCCCGGTGGGTGGTTCTATTATGGCTAGATGAGTCTATAGGGGTTGTGTGATATTGGACTATGGCAGAGAGGCCTTGGTGGATCTGATAGAGTTGGACATATTAGAATTTTATGTGATTTTGGAGACGGATTGATTGCATTTGTTCTATGCGTCTCATGATTGTCGGACCCATAGGGTTAGTTTCCATTTCCCTAATGAGCCAATGATCAAGTGGGAAAGTAATTCCTCAGGTCCTATGGGAAGGTTCCTCTCGTATCATAGAGCCCAAAAATTTGTTTCAAAAGAGTGCCTCTATTACTTAGTACATGTTAAGGATTCTAGATCTGAAGGTTCACTTTGTAGACTGTCCCTGTTGCCTATGAATTTCCCAAGGCATTTCCTGATGATCTTCCTGGTATTCGTCTCGATAGGGAAATTGATTTTGGGAATGATCTTCTTCTAGACTCTTATTCTATTTCTATCCCTTCTTATAAAATGGCTCCGACTGAGTTGAGAGAACTCAAGGAGCAATTGAAGGATCTTCTTGACAAGGGTTTCATCCACCTTAGTATGTCTTTGTGAGGTGCTCAAGTTCCATTTGTGCATAATAAGGATGGTTCCCTTCAAATGTTTATTGATTACCACCAATTGAATAAAGTAACAGGGAATAATAAGTATCTTCTTTCAAGGATTGATGGTCTGGTCGATTAGCTTCAAGGTGGTAAGTTTTTTTTTCCAAGATTGATCTTCTATAGTATTACCATCAGTTGAAGATTAGGGAGGTGGATATCCCTAAGACTGCTTTCCAAACTCGGTATGGTCATTTTGAGTTTTTGGTGATGTCCTTTGGTTTGACCCATGCTCTGTTAACATTTATGGGCCTTATGAGCTGGATTTTCCATCAGTTTATGGATTTGTTATCGATGATATTTTGGTATATTATAATAGCGAGGCGGATCATGCCGATCACCTCCACCTTATGCTGCAGACCCCAAAGGATTAGCGTTTGTATGCAAAGTTCTCTAAGTGTGAGTTCTGGTTGAATGCTGTGACTTATCTGGGACATGTTGTTTGTAGTGAAGGGATCATAGTGGATCCATAGAAGGTTACGGTAGTTAAGAAGTGGGCTAGACCTACGAATCCAATCGACATTAGGAGTTTCTTAGGTTTAGCCGCTTATTATAGAAGGTTTATGGAGAGTTTCTTTACTATTGCTGCCCCATTGACTAAGTTAACTCAGAAGAAGGTGAAATTCTTGTGGTGTGATGCTTGTGAGGGTAGTTTCGAGAAGCTAAAGGATAAGTTTACTTCGACTCTAGTCTTGACTCTGCCTGAGGGCACTGAGGGTTCTGTTGTCTATTGTGATGCATCCCCGGTACGGCTGGGTTGTGTGTTAATGCAGCATGGCAAGTGATAACGCTCATTCAATTTAAGTGCAAGGCGGTCGTCGTCAATATATTTACCCAACTTTGGAGCCGGGGTCGAATCCACGAGGAAAAATGTGAGTGACGATCAAATTAATTTGAAATGATAGATACAAGTTACATTCAAACAAATGGTACAAAAAAATAAGATAAGGGATGGGTTCCTACACTAATATTTATTTTTGGGTAAATATAAAATAAGGGATGGGTTCCTACACTAATATTTATTTTTGGGTTTTTTCTAGTATATATTTGGGGCTATGAATAATTAGAGTTTTAACTGTTAAACACAGATCTTGGGATTATGCACTACTAAGGGAGTGACATGTGGGAGTTAGTCATCAACATCGATTTAGTAAATTAAATATGGGTAGGCTTAGTTATAGATTTTGATGCTAGTCTTTCAATAAAGCACCAAACTTTCACCCATTGATCTTTCGAATACCTAATAGGTGTGTTCAACAATTGGTAACTACAACCTCAATCTAGGCATCCCTATTTCTAGGATGATACCCATGGCATATTTAACCTCATATTCATCCTTATGTCTAAGATAGTGAAAATTTAAAAAACTACACACATAATTGTCTATCATTGCTTTGGTCTCCATATCCCTCTTTCGAGGATGACATGGATTCCTAATGTTCACCCAAAACCCTTCTTTCGAAGATGGCCTTGAACTTTTTAGAGCTTTAAGCTTTCACCTATCAAATTCTTGAGGGTATTTGGGGCTTTCACCCATCAAATTCCAACCAAAATGGCATAGCAATGATAAAACCCATAAACATGAACTACCAAATAGGTGCTAACAATAACAACCCACACACACTTAAACCCCTATTCATATATAATCCCAAGAGGGATATTTATCTACACATAAGATAAATAAGCATAGATATACCCATAATCTCCATAGAAATGATTTGTTGAATATTTAAGCAAATGTTAATTCAAACTTGGATCTCCCACAATATCAACAATAGAAGTGAGAAAATCTTTCATTTAGAAATTCTCCAATATATTTTTCACCCAAAATTTATACAATATTTTCTTCTCCAAGAATGAAGGCTATGAACTACACTAAACTAAAACCTAAAAATTAGGAAAGATGAAAAATTCCTTCTTCATGATAGATCGTGAGTCATTTTTGTCAAATTGGGATTAACATGTGCAATTATAGTTTTGCCCTTGGGCTAAAATCCTCTGCTAGACCGCGATCGTGCAGGTCTGGATGCGATTGTGCAGGTCTGGATGTGACCTCGGTTATGCAACCGCGATTTACCTCCACGACTGTGATTAATTAACCCTCCTAGACTGCCACGACTGCAGTCAATAGATGGCAACTGCGGTACCTAAGGCCTTTCTATTTCAGGTCTTCAGATGTACTTTCTTGCTCACTTTTTGATCATTTTGAGATCTAATCCACATCCTTCCAACCCTTTAACTCTATGCCTACAATAAGTGGATATTAGGGCATCTAATCACAGTTATGTCTCATTTATTCATCCATAACAAGGTAATATGCACGAAAAGTGAGTGCGACTGAGTGGTAAAATTACGACTCATCAACACCCCAACTTAAAGCATTTGCTTTTCCTCAAGCAACACTACCTCTTATCATGAGACATAATTATTTGATCCCAATCCTTTATGCCTTAAATATCTCAATGACCTCAACCTTAATCGCAACCACAAATATCTCATTGCACATAGGCTAAGCTAATTTCGCTACACCCCTCCTTATAAAATAGTAAAACCAAGGCTATATAGGACTTCAAAGAGCGACCAAGTAACAAAAAATAATACTCTAGACGTGACTCCCTTTTTACAACATCTAAGCTATACTCCATTTTCCTCATTGCCGGAGGGTGACAAGATCACCCACCTCAACTTATTTCACATGCCTTCCTCACAAGAAAGAAAATTCCTCAATCAAGCTATAAAATATACAACAAGGAATTTTTAGTGCATAAAATTTCTCTCTCACAAAATAAATCTCAATGCAACAAGTGTTATACCATAGGCTTGCCCCTATTTTCAATCACCACTTCAAAGAAAGTAAATGGTTGGAGATCTCAAAGTACTTTCTAAGCTTGTAATGTAGGTTTGGGTTAGGGTAGGATGTTGTTTGGGAACAACATGGCTACTCCCTTCCTTGAGCGTCTACATCACACTTTTCAATCTTCTTTTTTGATTATTAGTCACTCTTTGTTTTCTCTCTTTTCTCATGCCTATAATTCACTTTCTTTGTTCACCACCTTTCTTTTATCTATTTTTCTTGAACCTTTGATTCAATTCTATCCTTTATTGGAGCTTTTCTTTTTCATTTCCTTCTGATATAATTCATAGTAGGACTGAGCCACATAAGAATGACAAGTAGTGAAGGATTCTCCTGGCCCCTGGGGTAGCCCTGGAGCATGTTCCCTGAGAGCAAAAAGTTTGTCAAAGAATTCTGGGAACTTCTCTAGGACTCTGTCCATAGAGATACTCCTTTCTAGGAATAGCTTGGACCTTGGGAATTCATTGTAACACAGATTGTGGCTTTTTGGGGACGTGGGTCTCATATCGTCTGAGTCTCCTATTTTGTATCTGAGCACTTGTATGGACATACTTCAAGCTATTTTTAATATTTACAAGGCAAGACTTATGCCAGATTAGCAAGAAATGTGCTTGTGGCAATGCCATAGGAGATTCAGGGGTAGAGAATAGGTGGGCAGAAGTTTTGATTTCTGCATACAACATCTCAATTGTAATGACCATGGAGCATTGACCACAATCGCATTCTAGTAATCGTGATCTTCAGGACTATTGTGATACCCGAGACCATCGTCAATAGTTCCGTCCTACTCAAGATACGCGTAGTTAACACCAACTCTGTCTTCCTACTAGGCACATAATCATTATGATAAGATAAAGTATGCCTAGCTTGCATGATTTTAGTCCCCTCCCCAAACTTGAAGGAGTTCACCTTGAACTCTTTCGGGCATTGAATGAAGACATAATATGTACATCTGTTTCAACCATGTTATGTTAAAATATGGATACTCAAGACTTCCCCAAATGACGTGTAAATATCCTATAGCTGCTAACCACAATAATAAATACAAAAAAGCATAGTTTTAACATTGTAAAAACTAATTTATGCAGTGTTTAATATTCATGTCCAAGGCCTATAATGAAAGTAAAAGTGAGAGAGTTTGAGACTACATACCAGATAAATGATGAAAAGGGTTGAGATGAACTCTTGGATTCTTTACACAATGCCAACAAATTAAAGAGTATTGAGAAAATTTTGAGAATGAATGCATGGGAAAAATGGCAGTTGGATGGTCACTTAAACTGGTATGACCTTGATCACATTCATTGTTCTGCGATCATGACCTCATGGTATTCTCGATCGCGTTGACACAGACCACGGTCATGGTAACCAAGGCCAAAATCTAGGCTTCTGCAATTAGTTGTTCAGGTTGACATGCTATTTTCCCAACTCTTTTTTTCATGGATCATGTTCAAACAAATACAAAAACAAAATCTACTTTATTATGCATAAATAAAATGATATGAGCCACTTTTCATGGCATGATGGGTTGTCTTTCATCGAGCGTTTAGTTTAATATCTTAGCAAGACGTCTTTGATAATACTCATTTGTGCCTTCACTTAGAGGATTTGAACCTTTTTCCCAACTTTTGATCATTCCATCTTTGAGGCTCTTTGGATAAAAGGAGAGGCATGACGATACACTTTCTATCACGCCACTTCTAAGACTTGAACCTCTTATCCAATTTGACATCGAACTTTTGATTTGGCTCTCTGGGTATAAGTGAGCATATCATAAGACTATTTCTTATGCTTTGGATGTTGAGCATATTTTCCATTGATGGATTGGGTTCTATGTGCTTCTTTGGAATGTAAAAGTTCAAAACATAGAAATCATTGTTTGTCTCCCCAAAATCCATCAATTGAATCGGTGAATGGATCCTCATCACATCCTCTAGGCGCAATGTTGAAAATTGGGTAGTATGAAGTCCAACCCCTAGTCTTGGAATTGTTTCCTCCAAAACATCTTCACCCCAGAATGAGCTATAATTGTCATAAGGTATTTGCTTTGTTTCTTCTTGAGACTCTAGCACCATTCTTTTTATTATGGCTTGTTCTTCCTTATATGATATGGACAATTAAGAAGCTGCCAAGGAGTCTTCGCTACCAAGCTTATCATCATAGCTTGGTTTCTCTTCTTGACCAATCTCCTCATGGGTAATGGGCATGATAATGACAGTTTCAAGCTTTTATTCTTTGCCCATTACTAAATTCTTGACTCTTGTCCATACTTGATGGATGTGTTCTAGGCCCTCCCCCGTTGCTTCGAACCTATTCAAAATAGATTATAACCTTGGTTCACGACTAATAAACTCGGTATCTTGCTTTTCCATCCTCTCTTTATCATACCTATTAATCTCATAAGAAGGACTAGCAACTCGGTTAGTATAATGGTGGGAAGAATCACGTGGAAAATTACTCCACTATCCATATCGACCTCTACATAAAAGAGCATCTATATTCCCTATAGGATTGAGATAATGAATCCATCTCTCTTCGAGGAGCAGTCACAATCACTCAAGAAATAAGGTATGTCATGATATAGATATGGATTGTCAAGATCGAACTTACAACTACCAACATCATATTTATTATAAGATGCCATAGAAAAATAAAAAATACAATAAAGTCTACCTACAAAATAAAATCACAAACAAATATATACAAGCTTGAATTCAACCAAGTATTTGAAATTCCAAACTAATTTAATACACCAAATTATTCCCCGTTAACGATGCCATTTTTGATAACACTCAACTTACACATCAATTTAAGTCCAAGGCGGTCGTCTTCAATATATTTACCTAACTTTGGAGTCAGGATTGAATCCACGAGGAATAATGTGAGTGGCAATCAAATTAATTCAAAATGATAGATACAAGTTAAATTAAAACAAATGGTACAAAAATATAAAATGGGGGATAGGTTCCTACACTAATGTTTCTTTTTGGGTTTTTCTAGTATAAATATGAGGCTATGAATAATTAGAGTTTTAACTGTTAAACACAAATCTGGGGATTATGCACTACTAAGGGAGTAACATGTGGGATTTAGTCATCAACATCAATTTACTAAATCAAATATGGGTAGGCTTGGTTATAGATTTTGATGCTAGTCTTTCAACAAAACACTAAACTTTGACCCATTGATTCTTTTAAATACCTAATAGGTGTGTTTAACAATTGGTAACTGCAACCTCAATCTAGGCATCCCTATTTCTAGGATGATATACCTGGCATAGTTAACCTCATATTCACCCTTATGTCTAAGATAGTGAAAATTTTAAAAACTACACACATAATTGTCTATCACTGCTTTGGTCTCCACATCCTTCTTTCGAGGATGGCATGGATTCTAAAGTTCACCTGAAACCCTTCTTTCAAAGATGTCCTTGAACTTTCTAGAGCTTGGAGCTTTTACCCATCAAACCCTTGTGGGTATTTGGGGCTGTCACCCATCAAATTCCAACCAAAATGGCATAGCAATGATAAAACCAATAAGCATGAACTACCAAATAGGTGCTAACAATAACAACCCACACACATTTAAACCCCTAGTCACACATAATCCTAAGAGGGAGATTTAGCTACACATAAGATAAATAAGCATACACATACACATAATCTCCATTGAAATGATTTGTTGAAGATTTAAGTAATGTTACTTCAAACTTGGCTCTCCCACAATATTAACAATGGAAGTGAGCAAATCTTCCACTTAGAAAGTCTTCAATGTATTCTTCACCCAAAATTTATACAATATTTTCTTCTCCAAGAATGAAGGCTATGAACTACACTAAACTAAAACCTAAAAATTAGGAAAGATGAAAAACTCCTTCATGATAGGGTGTGAGTCATTTTTATCAAATTGGGATCAACATGTGCAATTATAATTTTGCCCTTGGGTTGAAATCTTCCGCTAGACCGCGATCGCAGAGGTTTTGATGTGACTGCGACTACGCGACCGCTGTTTACTTCTACAACCATGATTTATTGACCCTTCTCGACTGCCGTAATTTCGGTTAGCAGATCGCTACCATGATACCTAAGGCCCTTTTGTTTTAGGTCTTCAGCTATACTGTCTTTCTCTCTTTTTGATCATTTTAAGATCCAATCCACATCCTTCCAATCCTTTAACTCTATGCCTGTAATAAGTGGATATTAGTGTATCTATTCATAATTATGTATTATTTATTCATCCATAACTAGGTAATGTGCATGAAAAATAAGTGCGATTAAGTGGTAAACTCACTACTCATCAACAAGGTGGTTTTTATGCTTCTAGATAGTTGAAAGTTTATGAGAATTTAAAATTGTTAGTTGTGGTGTTTGCATTAAAAATATGGCGGCATTATTTGTATGGGGTCCATGTTGATATTTATTCTGATCATAAAAGCCTACATTACGTGTTCACCTAAAAAGAATTGAATCTCAAGCAAAGAAGATGGCTGAGTTTCTCAAAGTCTATGACACAAGTCTTGACTATCATCCCAGTAAAGCTAACGTGGTTGGTGATGCTCTTATTAGGTTGTCCATAGGAAGTTTATATTATATGGATGAGGAGAAGGGGATTTGGTGAAGGATATTCACCGTTTGGAAAATCTTAGAGTTCACATGTTGATTTTGAGGATGGTCATGTAATTGTTCAAAAGGTCGCAAGGTCATCTCTTGGTGCTGAAGTAAAAGAGAAACAGGTGTTGGATTCTATTATGATGCAAATAAATCATAATGTAGGAAGGCAGAAGGTAATCATTTTTGATACTAGAGATGATGGTATCTTGAGGTACCAAGGTATATTATGTGTTCCCAATGTTGATGGGTTGTAAAGAAGAATTTTGGCCAAAGATCATGAGTCACTTTATACTATTAATCCTGGTTTCACAAAAATGTATCAAGATCTTAAAGAGATTTATTGATGGAATAACATAAAGCAGGATGTGGCCAATTTTATAGCTAAGTGCATGGTGTGTCAGCAAGTGAAGGTTGAGCACTTGAGACCCGGTGGATTAACTCAGGAGATTGAACTACCGGTGTGGAAATGGGAGGTAATTAGTATGGATTTTGTTACTAGTCTTCCACGGTCACGCCAATAATTTTATTCGATTTGTGTTATTATGGATAGCATGACTATGTTTGCTTATTTCTTTCCAGTGAGGACTAATTTCTTTTGTAAGGATTATGCCAAGTCATTTATTGAAGAGATCGTAAAGTTTTATGGTACTCTAGTCTCTATCATATCTAATTGGGGTACCCAATTCTCATCTCACTATTGGAGGTCGTTATAATGAGACTTAGAGACTAAGGTGACCCTTAGTACCACTTTTCACCCTCAAATAGATGGGTAAGTGGAAAGGATAATTCAGGTCTGGGAAGATATGCTACAGGTTTTTGTTTTTGATTTTTTATGGTAGTTGGGTTGACCACTTGACTATCATAGAATTTACCTATTATAACAGTTGTCACTCTAGAATTGGTATGTCTCTATTTGAGGCCTTATATGGTAGGAGGTGTAGATCTACTAATGGGTGGTTTAAGGTTGGTGAGAATAAGTTATTTGGCCCTAATCTGGTTTACCAAGCTATGGAGAGGGTGAAGGTGATTTAAGATAGACTTAAGGCCGCCTAAAGTCGCCAAAAATCCTATGCAGATATGAGGAAAAGGGAGTTGGAGTTTAGTGTTCGGGAGTGGGTGTTTTTAAAGGTGTTCCTCATGAAGAGAGTGATGCGGTTTGGTAAGAAGGGGAAGCTTAATCCCCATTATATCGGTCCATACTTTGATTCAAAGAAGGTTGGTGATGTCGTATATAAATTAGAGTTACCTTTTAGTTTGAGCTCCGTTAATCTAAAATTTTATGTTTTGATGTTGAGAAAGTATATGGGTGATCCTTCAATGGTTGTTCCTTTGGAGAAGGTGGGTATTTTGGATTCCTTTTTCTACAAGGAGGTCCCGATTTAAATTTTGGATCGGCAAGTCCATTGGTTATAGACTAAGAATGTGGCTTCGGTAAAAGTTCTTTGGAGGAACAAGAAGGTTGAGGAAACTACTTAGAAAGCAGAGGAGGACATGAAGTCCAAGTATCCATTCTTGTTTCCCATTCTAGATAATCATGCTTGAGGTATATGTATTCCTTAACTTCTTTATTTTCTGGCTTTTTAAGGGAAATGGTGATTTCCTTGGCAACTTTGTTTTCTGTCTTTAGTAAAGGTAAAAGTAGTAGTATGTGGAGTTGAATTATGCTAATAAATGCCTTGTCCTATCATTCAAGGATGAATAAAGCTAAGGGGAAGAGGAGTATGTAACCCCTTAGGTTTTTGGTCCTTCAAACATTTCTAAAATTTTATCCTCACTGTCCTAACTATGACTCCCCTGACAAGTCGTAGGGACTCGGTCATGACTTAATCAAAACAAGTGGCTTAGTATTCTGCTCTAAGTATGAGTGGATCTCAAATAGTCGTCAAAACTTCTTATAGGTCATAAGGATCAAGTCGTAAGTTTTCTAAAAAGTTTATCCCAAGGCATCGTATTTATTATGACTTGAGGCCACGAGTTGTAAAGACTCATGATGAGTCGTTATGTCTTAATAGTAGGGTGTCCAGTGTGTTAGCCTAAATTTATTGCTGTCTTACGTATGAGTAGTGGTTACGAGTTATCAAGTGTGGTTACGAGTTGGTGGTATGAATCGTAGCTAGACCAGTATGGGGCCTTGATGGTTCTATCTTGACTACGACTCCTTGTGATGAGTCATAATATTTCTATACGAGTCGTATAGTGACCTGTAGTCACTTCAACAATTTTTAGTCTCTTTATTAATGGCACTTTAGACATTTCCCCTCTACCCCAATTGTAACCCACGACCTAAAACCCTATTGGGGAACCCATTAGCATTGTTAACTCACTAAAACACTTTCAAAAGCTCTCTTAAATTCTCTAAAGCAGTCATACTTAGGGTTTTCAAGAAGTGGGTTAAGTAGAGCTTCAAGGGTTGAATTCTCTCCGTATTCTTGGATATTTCAGGCATGTTACTCTTCCCTCATTTTTAATTTGTTAAAAGGATATGGTTTAAAGTATTATTCATGAGATATTTATGTTGATTTTAAAAACATGGGTTAGGGTTTTTGTATAACTATTATTTATGTGATGTTTCATGTTTGTCCCTGTATGGGTTAAGTTTAAATGGTAGTTTTAAAATCAATTTAATGCATGGGAATGGTGAATGAACTAGGGATTATGATTTATCAAACTTATGACTTTTGAAGTGGTTATGACCCCAACCCCATTGTATGAAATTAGTTTTTAATTATGAGAAATGTGGGAATTTGTAAAATCAAACAGAGGGGATTAAGAATTCCCCCAAGTGAAGATAAGTGGTGCGGTATTTGATGTTACCTTGCAAGTGTAGTTGGTATGACAATACCAACAATGTATGCCTTAATGTTTAATATGGTTCAATGAATGGAAATGTGTGATACTTGTTTTAATTTGGCTTTAATAAGGGTTGTGTAGCTGAGTCATGAAAGTGGAGGTCCCGAGCGACCAACATTGGAAACCGTGGTTGCTAATGTGGGAGTCTATATGATCGGGAGGTTAGAGTCCCCCTTATTATTATTATTATTATATGATTTGGAGGTTCAAATCCCCCATATCTTTTTACATGATTTGTTGCTCGTGTCACCTTTATACGTATGGAGGTTCGAGTCCCCTTTAGTGTATATATAAATCCCTTAGTTTGTGAGACCACACACTGGGGCCCTACCAGATGGGGGAGATATGGGCCCATATAGCCCGTAGGTGCCTTTGTATAGTATGATGGTTGAGCTATATAATCAGGTTAAAGTTTTAACAAGCATGTTAAGCCTTGTTCCCTATCCCGACATGTTATATATATGTATGGATATGCATTTGATCATGTGCATTGGTTTTGAAAAAATTTGAACTGTTGATCATGGCATTATGTTATCCTTATCCCTGAGTTACATGCTAGTGTTCACCCCACTAACCGTCTCTGAACACTGTATACCTACGCGATGTAGGCACCAGAGCTACTTCTACTTTTCCTGTGTAGAGTTAGGTTGGTCGGCTCGGTTCATTACATTGTGGTGAAATGGTGAGCTTGCATCCCTCGGAAGGCTTAGGCATTTCATCTACTTTCATTCTTTGATTTGAGTTGATGGAGACTTTTTTTATCATTAACATTACCATTTTCATTCTCATTGTCATCTCTCAAAGTCGGGGACATGTCCAAACCAAGACTAGTTTTGGATCTTTGTTTAGAAGGCTTTGTTTGGATTATTGTGGATACTGGGTGATATTGGTCGGTTGTTTGACTGGTCCTTAGTCGTCGGTTATAGACATGTTTTGACTTTTTTTAAGCTTGCTGCATGGTATCTTGTTATATATTGAAAATTTATTCGATATTGGGGGATGTTATTTTTGGTTTAGTTAGATGCAAGGGTGATCTCCGATCCATTTGGGACTTTAGATACCCGTCACGGCTAGGACCTGGTTCGGGTTATGATAAGGGAGCTGGTAGTAAGAGGCCATGTTAGAAAGATAGAGTTATTGGTATTCCATTTCGAGGTAGGGATCCTGCCAGTGAAAGTCAGCATCACCTGCAGCCTATCAGGCACGTACAGGTAGTACCTTGGATTATAGGTAGACCACAAGTAGGTAGTGTTGGTCCCAGTAGGTGGAGTTCTAGTCAGGGATTATGTGGTTCTCGAATTAGGTCTTCAACCTGTAGTAGCCTTTCTAGATTAGTAGGTACAGTTCATCAGAGAGCTTTAGGGGGATGTTTTAATAGCAGAGAGATCTATCATTGGTATAGGGAGTTCCCCAGGCGTGAGTTCGCAGCCAGTTGTGTTCAGCTTATGTTTCTCATTGGGTTAGAGCTTTAGGGTTTGTTATAACAATAATAAGATCAGTTTTTAGTACAGATAGTTTCCCTGGCGTGGGGTTTTGGGCATTCGTGAAGCTAGATCATTCTTTTAGGGATGTGACACCTTAAGGCAAAGGAAATACACTTATGTTTTTAGTTGGTCATTTAGACTCTCGGTCAGGGCTTTGATACATTTAAATTCATACTTCTTCGGATATGTCAAGGACTATGAGTTTCCATTGTATAGGTGCAATTTTGATTTACTATCTTTTTGTTTCTATTTGAATTATGTTGGTCTTTTCATACCAATCGGTAGTTACATGCCTTGATATTACTATATTGATTGTCATATGCCTTTGTGTTGATCTATGCATTCTTGAATACCCCGTAGATGATTTATTTTAGAAGTAAAGTGACATGCCCCAAAATCGGGCCATGTCATAGGGTCACCTCAAGTCTACATGAACCGGAGGTCGCCCCGATAACCCATCATATCAATCACAAGGGTCGGGTGAATCCCGACCATTTAATGAGATAGCGGAAGACATACTACAGTCATAACTTAAACATGTCTAAACATTTCATTAGATTCATCAACTAACTAATATACCCAAGTCCACAATCATCCACAATACCTCTATAGAAATCAATATTTAGAAATGTATATGTCGGGATAAGCCCCCGACAATAGCCAAACCAAGTCAAAATGAGACTAAGTCTAAGGATAGGGGACCCAGAATGAATGTCTTCCAAAATAAGGAAGCTCACCACTCCGTAGTCAATGCATCAACCGCTCCAATCACCTAATCACTGTGCAGGAAAAGAAGATGATGCTCTGGACCCTATGTCCTGTGGGTACATAGCATTCAGAGATAGTTAGCGGTTGGAACACAACTCTAGGATAAGGATAAAATAGCATTATTGTGCAACAACAAGCAATATATCATATTCAATCACATTCATAACCTTATCTATACATATAGAAATATCACATGCTAATCAACCAGACAAGTCTTATCAACACTTTGGAAGCACTCATTCATCATACATGCAATGGAGGACTCCAACCTTCCACACTTATATATTCAAGCACTTCTCATTAGGCATAGAACTTTAACCACGTTCATATATCATCAAGCAAGGGACTCTAACCACATACACATTAGTTTAAGTGAGGGACTCTAACCACTCACAGACATTCATATGAGTGAAGGACTTTAACCACTCACACGTATTCATTCAAGAAAGAGACTCTAACCACTTGGTCACACATTATGCCACAGACTCTAACTTCATGCCATATTAGATAGGGTCCTCTAACCCCAAGCCAATTCATTTGGCAAGGCACTTCCACCTCATGAGATCTCATTATGCAAGGGACTTTAACCACAAGAAATTTAATTAGGCAAGGGACTTTAACCTCAAGCCTCTATTAGGTAAGGGACTTTAACCTTAAGCCATCACAACTGTCATTAGTCGACATTGGCACCCAACCCTTTGTCAATTCATCATCATCTATTCAATTCATACTCAAGGATATTAACCCATTAAAATAACTCAACACTATACGTGACCATATGGTCCTCATGGAAGCTTTTGTTGCTCAACCATTACAATAGGCCAAAGCCTTAAATCTATTCATGGTCATCAATACCCTCACAAACTATTCATATTTCATTAGATATCTTATACTACATCCATGCCACAATTTAGTTCAACACACAATTTAGATTCATTTTCATATTTAGGGACTTTAACCCCTCATTAACCATCACCCAATAAGGTCATCAATTTCACCATACATGGCTTATAATACCTTTACAACATCATTTTTCAATCATTCATACTTATTGGGCCATTGTCTTAGTTCAACATATCATCACATGTGACTAGACAATTCACTTAGACATTTTCACAAACACTTTATGTGCATACCTTTAACAAGGACATTTTCATGGTAGAAATCATCAAGGTTAGGGTTACTCAAGACCCTCACGTTAAACCTCACACAACAAGCACCAACATATGCAAATCATCATCATTGATAGGTATAAACATGAGTCTAAGCAAGAATCAATATTATTTGTCCTTAGGCAACAAAACCCTTTTTATTTGATTTCAAAATCACCATGTACACTTACTAATCCAAGTGCAAAATACATGGGTTTACTGTTATTTAATAAGGGAAAGAGACATGCCTTAGACAACTTGATTCACCTAGAAACTTGACTTTACTTTGCCTCTTGAACTTCACCCTTGAAACTCTAGCCTCCAATCCTTCAAAGATGAGCTTGAGAGAGTATTTAGGGTGTTTGATCCATCAAAATAGATGTTTAGGAGGCTACAAGCACCTATATAGTGAGAGGACTTAGGGTCTTAGGAATGGGAAATGACCATAAGGCCCTTCGTTAAAATTTGGAAACTGAACCCATCCAGGGGTACAACTCACTAAGGGAAACATACACTAGGGTACGAGTGGTACCCTAACTCGTACCCTGGGCTTCTCCTAGGTCACATACATTGTCAAGGGTACCACCATACATCTTTGAGTCGTATCCAAAAGGTACGACTCAACCCCTAACTTGTATCCATCAATCGTAGCCTAAACAGTCTACTCCAAGCTTCAAGACACCTCTATACGAGTCACCTTAGTACAACTCGTACCTTTTGGGTACGACTAAGGGAAGGCCAAGTCGTATAGTGGGCAGTTTGTCCTCATAATAGATACAACTCATATCCAATGGGTATGACTCACACCCCTAGTCGTATCCATCCCAGAGACATCAAATAATGAAATTTTTGGTATGGTTCAAAGTCTAGGTGTTTCAATTCTCCCTCACTTGGATCATTTATCCGCAAATGATGAGTAAGGAAAGTATTCACAGAAGTCACTCACTATCACACATCAATTCAACGTTTAAACAACTTAGAACAAGCATACAACAAGGATACAACACACACCTTGCTCATAATCAATCAATCATTTACTTCACCATCTCTGGGACTCAAACCCATTACTTATCGACATTTGATCATTTCATAGTTTAAGGTCTTAAACCCTTTACTTATCAATATTTACTTATTTCATGACTTAGGGACTTCAACCCATCAACTTATCAAGGATAATTGCTCAATTCAAGGATTAGGGACTCAAACCCATCACAACAAGGGCACACGTAATTTCAAAGCATTAGGGAGTTGAACCCATGGTCTAACATGATATAAAGAAATTCAAAGCTTAAGGACTTTAACCCATTGTCTAATAAATACATAAATCAAAGAAAGGAAATCAACATATACCTCCATCCCAAGTTTTATGAGCCTCGTCCATGACCCTTTCCCTTAATCCATTGATGTTGGGAACACATAGCCTACCTTAGTATCTCAAGATACCATCACCACGAATCAAAAAGTCTGCAACTTTCCGTTGACCCACATTGTACGTGATCTTTATCAAGTCAGGGTTCAAGGCTTGATTCTCCTTTATCTCAACAAAAAAGGATGACTGAGATACCAGATGCACAAATACACCACCATCCTCAGAGTTCACAAGTCAAACTCTATGATTAGCCAAATAGCGAATGTCCTTCACTAGTTCCTACTTATCCCCATCTACATAGGCCAAAATTCCCATAGAAAACCTACTAAGAGCATCGATGACTACATTTGCCTTACCGGGATGGTAAGGAAGACTTATATCATAGTCTTTCAATAACTCGAGCCACCTTCTATGATGGAGATTTAACTACTTTTGGGTAAACACATATTGGAGACTCTTATGAACGGAAAAGATATCAACATGAACCCCATAAAGATAATATTGCCAAATCTTTACAGAAAAAACCACGAATAACAACTCTAGGTCATGAGAAGGTAGTTCTTCTCATGAACTTTCAATTTCCTTGAAGTATAGGACACCACCCTACCATATTGCATCAACACACAATTGACACCAACACGAGAAGCATCATAATATACCATGAACCATCACTGCCCTCGGGCAAGGTCCAAACTAGAGTCAAAGTCAACTTATATTTCAACTTCTCAAAACTACCCTCACACGCATCAGACCACAAGAACTTAACCTTCTTTTGGGTCAATTTGGTCAATGGGGCAGCTATAGTACAGAAACTCTCGACAAACCTTCTATAGTAACTGGCTAGACCTAAGAAACTCTGAATAATGGTTGGAGTCATAGGTCTAGGACACTTCTTAACTGCCTCAACCATTGGGCATCTACCATGATCCATTCACTAGAGATGACATGACCAAGCAATGCTATGGATTTCAACCAAAACTCACACTTGGAGAACTTGGCATGCAAACGATGATCCTTCAAAGTTTGCAACACAGCACAAAAGTGATCGACATGATCTACCTCACTCTTAGAGTAGACAAAGATATCATCAATGAAGACAATGTCAAACATGTCCAAAAACGGATGAAAGACCCTATTCATCAAATGCATGAATACCACCAGCGCATTGGTCAACCTAAAAGACATGACAAGAAAGTGGCCATACCGGGTCCAAAAGGTAGTCTTAGGGATACCCACATCCCTAATTTTAAGATGATAATAACCCAATCTAAGATCAATCTTAGAGAAACACTTCACACCCTGAAGTTGATCAAATAAATTATCAATCCTAAGAAAAGGATATTTATTTTGTATGGTCACTTTATTCAACTGACTATAATCAATGCACATACGAAGGAAACCATCATTCTTTCACACGAATAACATGGGAGCACCCCACTGAGACACACTAAGATGGATAAAACCTTTATCTAAGAGGTCTTTCAATTACTCCTTAAGCTTTTTTAGCTTTATCGAATCCATTCTATAAGGAGGGATAGAAATTAGATAAGTGTTCGAAACAATATCAATCCTAAAATCAATTTGCATATCGAGAGAAACACCAGCAAGATCATCGGGAAATACCTCATAAAACTCATTAGCCACGGGAACGGATTTTAGAAAAGGCTCTTCCGAATCAAAATCTTTAACCTAGGCCAAATGATATAGGCAACCCTTTGAAATCAACTTTTGGGCCTTTAGATATGAAATGAATCTTCCCTTAGGCACTAGGGAACCACCTTCCCATACAATAACCGGTTCATTAAAAAATTGAAACATGACCCTGCGAGTCTAAAAATCTAAAGAAGCATAGCAAGAGTGCAACCAATCCATCCACAGAATGACATCAAAGTCAACTATGTACAGTTCTATTAAGTCTACAAGAGTATCTCTACCACCAACAGATACCACATACCCCCTATAACTCTTTTAACAACCTCAAAGTCTTCTATCAAAGTAGAAATAGAAAAAGAAACTAACAGACTCTTGGGACCATAATAAAGATGCAAAAACATATACGGGGTCACATAAGAAAGAGTAGACCCTCGACCAAGCAAATAATACACATATTGGGAGAAAAGTCTCAACATACCCATAACAACATCAGGAGATGCCTTAAAATTATGGTGAGTAGCAAGTACATACAAGAGGTTCCAGCCAGTGTCGGTGCCGAAAATAGAAGAAAAATCAAACATAGCACCCTTCAATGCGGGAGTAGATGAAGTAGCAATAGAAGCCTTGTTGGCTCAAAGAGCAACTAAAGAGGCGCACTCATGCTGCATGTGCCCAAACTGACCATAATGGAAATATTTGTTTCTCCCCTTCTCACTCTGACCATAATGACTCTGATCATAGATCTGCAAGGAGGGAGGGGTGGAGCCAACTGGGCACTATAAGCCTAGAATTGGGCACTCTATGCCCGGGACCTATCACTAAGCTGATATCAATGATTGCTTAAAACCTTTGAGTAAGGAGAGTAAACACTAGCCAAGTAGAAAGAACTCGAACTACCCTACTTCTTCTGGGGCCACTTGCCACCATCACCACCACTATGCTCAAAAGGCCTAAATTTCTTTCCTTGCCTCTCACTAAGCTTAACTTGCTTCGTTTTCTCTTATTCTACATTTTGCAAATACATAATCAACCTAGAAATATCCATGTTTTCAATCAACAAGGCTGCCTTGCTCTTAAGGACTAACTCACGAGACAATTTTGAGACAAGCTTATGCATTCTAGCCCTCATGCTAGAAAGTATCTTGGTAGCATACCTTGACAATTGATGGAATTTCAAGGAATACTCTTGAATGAACGTCCTCCCTTGTTTTAAGTTCACAAACTCTTCCACCTTTGCCTTTCTTAACTTTTGAGAAAAGAAGCGGTCAATGAAAGCCTCAGAGAAATCCTTCCATATGGCGGGACTAGAATCAACACCTCCAGATAACTCCCACCCTTTGTATCATTGGTATGCTACATCCTTCAATTCATATGAAAAAAACTTAACGGCCTCAATCTCTGAAGTATACATGATTTGAAAGATCTTCTCTATTTCATCAATGAACCCTGAGGATCTTCCTCAACCTTTATATCAGAGAATATAGGAGGGCTCAACCTTATAAATTGGCCAATTCTTATGGCCTCAAAAAAAATGATAGCTGGAGTACCACACTCTAATTGAAAGGCTGCTAATTGAGTCAAGAGGTTGATATAACGATGAAACTCAACATTAATAGCATCTCTTAAGGTGATAGAATAAGAGAGTCACTCTCATAGTCAGGGTTGGTGGGGACAGGTGGAACCCCATAAAGATGGTCAGATGCTGCAACCCTAGCTCAGATCTAAACTCCTGAAGTTGGACAAGCTTCATCCATAGGGCCCTTAGAATGGTTTGCCTGAGTCTCAGATCTCCTTTGAGGCATGATTTGAAAGATAACAAATAGAAATTAGATAAATCCAAAACCTTAGACTCTATAGCTTGAGGTTGAAACACAAGAAAGGGAAACATTTCCTAAAATATGTCATAGCCTCTATTTTATAAGTGTGGTATGTTTCACACCCATAAAAGAGACTCTACTCAACACGGTATTATGGACACCAAACTGACCATGAACCTAGGCTCTGATACTAACTTGATATTCCCTAAAACTGGGTCATGTAGTAGGGGCACCTCAAGTCCACATGAACAAAAGTTCACCCCAATAACAATCATATCAATCACAAAGGTTGGGTAAATCCTGACCACATAATAAGATAACAAAAAACATACTATAAGTCATAACTTTAACATGTCTAAGAAATTCATTAGATTCATCAACTAACTAATATACCCAAGTCTACAGTCATCTATAATAATTTTGTACAAATCAATGTTTAGAAATGTATATGTCGGGATAAGCACCTGACAATAGCCAAACCAAGTCAAAATGAGACTAAGACTAAGGATAGAGGAATAAGAATGAATGACTTCCAAATTACATAAAATCACCATCTATAGTCAACGCACGAACCGCTTTGATTACCTAATCACTGTGCAGAAAGAGAAGATGATGCTCCAACCCCTATGTCGCATGGGGACATAGCATCCAGAGATGGTTAGTGGTGGAAAACTAGCATGTAACTCAAGAATAAGGATAAAATATCATCATCATTCAACAACAAACAATATATTATATTCAATCACATTCATAACCTTATCCATACATATAGACATATCACATTCTAATAAAGGGGACAAATCTTACCAATAATTTGGAAACACCCATTCATCATACATGCAATGAAGGACTCCAACCTTCCACACTTATAGATTCAAGAATTTTTTATTAGGAATAGGAATTTAACCACATTAAAATATCATTAAGAAAGGGACTCTAACCACATATACATCCATTTAGGCGAGGGATTCTATCCACTTACACATTTTATATGAGTGAGGGACTCTAACCACTCATACATATTCATATAAGAACGGGGCTCTAACTATATACTCACACATTAGGATAGGGACACTAACCTCATACCATATTAGATAGGGGCCTCTAACCCCAAGCCAATTCATTTGGTGAGTCACTTCCACCTCATGAGATTTCATTGTGCAAGGGACTTTAACCATAAGAAATTTCATTAGGCAAGGGACTTTAACCTCAAGCCTCTTCATTAGGAAAAGGACTTTAACCTTAATCCATCATAACTGTCATTAGTCGATATTGGGACTCCAACCCTTTGTTGATATATCATTATCTATTTAATTCACTCTCAAGGACTTTAACCCATTTAAATAACTCAACATTATACATGACCATATGGTCCTTATGAGAGCCTTTGTTGTTTAACTATTTTAATAGGCCAATGCCTTAGTTCAATTCATGGTCATCAATACCCTTACAAACGATTCACATTTAATTAGAAATCTTATACTACATCCATGCCACACTTTAGTTCAACACATAATTCAAATTCATTTTCATATTTATGAACTTTAACCCCTCATTAACCATCACCCAACAAGGTTATCAATTTCACCTTACATGGATCATAATACATTTACAACATTAATTATCAATTATTCATACTTATTGGGCCATTGCCCTAGTTCAACACATTATCATATCTGAAAAGACAATTCACTTGGATATTTTCACAAATACTTTATGTGAATATACCTTTAAGAAGGCCATTTTTATGGTTGAAATCATAAGGTTAGGGTTAATCAAGACCTTCATGTTAAACCTCACACAACAAGCACCCACATAGTTAAAATCTGGAAACTGAACCCACCAGAGGTACAACTCGCTAAAGAAAACATACAATAGGGTACGAGTGATACCCTAACTCATACCCTGGGCTTCTCTTAGGTCACACACATTGTCAAGGGTACCACCATACACCTTTGAGTTATATCCAAAGGGTATGACTCAACCCCTAACTCTTATCCATCAATTGTACCCCAAATAGTCCACTCCAAGCTTTAAGACACCTCTATACAACTCACCTTGGTATGACTCATACACTTTGGGTATGACTAAGGGGAGGCCAAGTCATATAGTAGGTAGTATGTCCTTCTATTAAGCTATTTAAGGAACAAAAAAAGAGGAAGATGAGGATATGACCCGTATCTAAGGGGTACAACTCATACCCCTAGTCGTATCCATCCCAGAGACATCTAATATTAAAATTTTTGGCAGGGTTCTAAGTCTAGGTGTTTCATAAACTGAGTGGATTGGTGTGGTAATTTTCTTGGTTATAATATTTAGGTTAAAGTCCCTTTTCATTGGTGTATTGACCTTGGTGTGATATTTGTGTGGTACTGGTTATATTTTTATTTTCTTGTGACACCTTTACTTTATCTTTTTGTTGCCAATGTTATTGTTTTGACTTGATTGATTCCTACTTGATAGATGAATAGACTGGTGTTATCTAGCTAGTTTTTTCTTTCTTGTAATTGTTGTTCTCTAGATTAGATGGCTATCTTAGATAGTTTATTTTTCTTTTTATTGATAAGGTTAGATTAGTTGTTGAATGGGTTATGAAAGTAGAGGTGGGTTGGGCCTTCTATGGTTTGGTGGGATTATAACTTTGGCATTCTTTTTATATAGGCCACTTCTAAAGTTAGAATGTCTGAGTTTTGTTTTTTATTTGGTTGGTTCATCTCTTAGTAGTGGGTTTTATCTTGTCATTGAGGTCTAGTTTGGTGCTCCATTCTTTTTGTGATGCGGTTTATGGTACGATTGGGTTAAGGTTGATTTAAATGGGTGAATTCAGAAATTATCATTTTGGTATTTATTCAGCTTAGTATAAATTCATGGAATATTTTATCTTGGAGATATGTGCTTGTGTATCAATTATCGGTAACTATTCCTTTAGGAGTGAGTATTTATTGCCATCAATTGAGTATTAGTTTTACCAAATTTAGTCTAAGATCATATATTTTTTGGGTTGCTTGAGATTTGGATACCACTAGTACTCTGTGCAGCCTTGGTGATTTCTTGGTTTTACCTTGATGCATTGTACTCCCCCTATAGATATGGATTTGATTACTTGAATCTCCAGTAGATATGGATTTGACCTTATTAGGGACTTGTCAGTGCAGTTGTAATTTTTGTCTCTTTGAATGATGATTTGAAAATTGCAACAACTTTTGGAGTATGGTTGCTCACTTATCAGTAAGATTGGTTTGGATAGTTAGGATCAAGTAGTTCAGATTTAGTGTTGGGATTATAGATATGGATTGCATAACTTGGTTGTAGCCCTAATTTTAAGATTTATGCTTATTGAGCATTCATTGATATGCTGGCTAGGCCTACTCATTACCTTCCAGTTTAGTTCCCATCAATTCAAATACATTGCACCAATAGATGCTTAGAGAATATTTTATTGGCTTATAGTGTTGGTTATAGCTACTTTTTACCTCAGTCCTTAATTTTTGTCAGAATATTAATAGTTAACTCAGCGAAAGAAGTGCATTCGAGTTGGGCTTTGCATGATTTCACCCACAGTTTGTGGGGCATTTTGGAGTGGATTATTTAGTTTTGAGAGTTTATGCTTTAGACTCATGACTTTTGATTTTGAGGCAAACTAGTTAGCAACTTTGGTAGAGATTTTAGACTTCAGTCACCACTAGTTGTTGTTCTAGGTAGAAACTTATGGTTTGTTTTCATGTAAGTATGTGGATTTCAATGGGTCATATTTAGATTTTTGAGGAGAGTGTAGTGTAAATATATGCGAACAGGATTTAGATGATGCTGGAGAGATCTATGTAGTTTAAGGTGGATATCAGGTTTAGAAAAGTAAGAGAATGCTAGATTTGGAGTTAGAAGTTGGTTGTATGGTTGATGCCTTGGATTGCCTTTAGATTGGTTGAGTTTTCACCTAGTTGTGCTTGTATCAATGTTATTTTAGCATGGTGTAGTTTGGGTTTCCGTGCTTTAATTGTGCTCAGTTTAATAGGAGGCCAGTTGGTTGTTAAGGATTGGTTTTTGGTTATTTGGAAAGTAAATAAGGCTGTAAAGAAAAAAGGGATACCTTTAGCGATATCCCTTGGAAGCCGTTGTTTTGCCTTAGACATTTTTAAGGAGTCTTTCTTGGGGTATTTTTTGCATGACCATGATGTGATATAGAAATATAGCACTTTTGATGCTTAAAAAGAGGAAATTATACAAGTTTCTAAGGTTGTTTTGTTAGATATGATACATTTAGGGTATGTTTTGTAGGAAATCATGTTTTGGATGCTAAGTTCATGAAAAATATGAAAAAGGTGAGTTTGGCTATTTGTTGGAGAAATTATGGATGTTTGGGATACTTTCCAGCTTGTTCGTAATCAAAGTACGTTTGGAAAACGAAGAAGAGTTGACAAGATGACTCCCAACACTTGCTAAGTCAACATGTGGACCACAAGTAGTACACGTGGACCTTATATGGGCAAAGCAAGTGCCAGAAGTCCAAAACCCTGAGAGCTGAACTGTAGGATTTTTGGTCCTAGAACTTGCGGTCGCCACTTGTGCCCACCCTAAAGGCTGCAAGTGCTACCTACACCCAGGGTCAGGGCACAAGTAGGGTCCATAAGTGGCCATCAAACCTATTTTCTCCTATTTCATTTGGACTTTGATTTTAGGGTTTCCTCATGTATTATAAATTCCCTTTATGTGTTTTTAGTAGGAGTTACATACTTTTGATTCACACATCCTTCGAATTGAGATTAAATTTTGATCTTGGAATTATTTTGTATTAACTTCAGTCGATTAATTCAGTTATGGTTATGGGTATTATAATTCTTATTATTGTGATTTCATCTAAGCTTTCAATCATGAATATTGTTGATTACTTCACAAGTATGAGTGGCTAAAAACCCATAGCTAGGGTTGTGGAAACCCTGGCAAATTTACAAAGTAGGGGAAGTTCTATTGTTGTTATAAACCGATAACCATGCATGAATTGTATTATCTTCACTTTAATAGTTATTCTAATGGTTGCAAATGTTAGGATCCTTCCTAGATTATTGCTACTTACTCCAAAAGAGGAGTAGTGACTAGGAAAATATAATGACAACAGTAATTTAGAGTTTGCCTGTAGATCCATACTTCTAGGTATTGTCTAAGTAAGATGGTTAGATTTTAATTAATAACTGGAGGTTTTAGTTAAATGGGATCAAGATAAGGGTTAGTAAAGAGACATCCTAAGACTCAAATGGTAAATGGTGAAATCCTTCTGCTCGTCCAAAAAACTATAGAAGGTACATAACTTATTGATTTTGCATGCAAAGTATCAAATTGGTTCAACAAAGCCCGATAAGCCTACGGAGTTAAGAAGATAGGGGGAAAAAATCCTAGTTTTCACTTATGACTAATTACAACAGAAGTTGAAATTTGCTACTAGTTCAACATTGACACTCAAAAACCCCCATTTACTTTTCCAGTTCCACCCGTTGGTTACAACAACTTAAATCCATAATTTCACGTATTTCCTTGGGATTCAATCCAAATCTTTGTGGGGTTACTATATTTGGCATCAAATGTATAGCCTTCTAATAGGAGGTGTATCTTGAACTTCATCAAATTTTGGCACCGTTGCAGGGGCATACAATGTTGATTTATGAATCGAGGTTGTTGTAGTTTATGGGTTTTTCTTTTTTATTTTTTTCCTTAGTTGGGTATACAACAGTGTATGCCTATCTATGGACTAGAGGAAATCCCTTACTCCTAGTGAATCTGAATCCAGAGAGGATCCTACAAACACCTAGTAGGATAATGGAGCCAAAAAGAGATGATTTGCCTTCCCCTTCTCCTAAAAGAGTTCAGGAAATTGTTGATCGACAGACTAGTGAGGTTTTAGCTCAAGCTAAAAATGAGAGAAGGGTAGCAGAATGAGCTCAATGCATAGCTAAGGAGGCAAAGTTAGCTAAGTAGAGATAGACAACAGACCACTGTTGTATAGGGTCAGAGGAGGCCAACCTCAAGTTATCCTAGCATATCAGTAAGTTCAACCATATGAAGATGATAATTAAGATCTAGTATACATTGAGAGGGCAGATACTAGAGCCATTATTCCTTCTGATGTCAAGTTTAATATCACTAGTGCTATGATTTAGCTCTTATACTTGAAGGGTGTGTTTGCTGGATTGCCTATAAAAGACACAAATATACATCTAAAAAAGTTTGCTGGGATTTGCACTTCATATACCATACTTGGGGTAGATTATGTGGCACTTAGACTGAGGTTGTTCCCCTTCTTGCTTTATAGAGAAACATCTTTATGGCTAGGGGAATTTCCAAGAGGATCTATTACTACATGGAATAAGCTACATAGATAATTCTTGAATAGGTTCTTTCCTCCATATAGGGTATTGTAGCTCAAGTATGAGATTTATAATTTTAGGCAGCTACATTCAGAATCTATGTACGAGGCATGGTTCAGGTTTAAGAGAAAGCTTAGCATGGTGCCCAACCATCGGATTTCAAGAACAAACTTGTTAGAGATATTTTATTGAGCCCTGACTATTAGTTCTAAAGCAATGGAAGAAACTATCTCCAGAGCAACATTTATGAGATAGAGATGGGGGATAGCTTAGAGTATTATAGATCAAATCGTATTAACTAACCAAGGGTGGAAACTTGAGAGGTTGAGAGAGGTTCTAATATTTGTGCCACTGGAGCTTTCGGCGAGTGGAGAGTAACTGAGGATGCTGTAGATCAAGAGATTTCATTATTAAGGAATGACATTGGTGAGTTGGCCAAACAATTCGCAATAATAAATCCTTAAAAGATTAATGCGGTAGGGGCATAGGGTACGCTTTTTTAGGGTACATGAGTTTGAGTTAGAGGAGGAGGCAAAGTATGTAGATTATCAGTTTGTGGGTTTTTGAGACCAAGGGTAATGGAATAAAGGTCAGAACTATTATGATGGCGACAAATACATTCCACCCGAAAGACGAGATACGGAATCAAGAATAGAAAAAATGTCGACTAAGCTGATGAATGATCAAGAGAGCCAAGGAACTTGCCTTAACAAACTCAAAGATGATATTTCAAGATTGAACCAGAAGTTTGAGTAACATTCAACTGCTATCAAGTAGTTAGAGTAGCAGTATGGGCAAATCTCTGCCACTTTGGCCTAACAACAGATATGGGCCCTTCCTAGTGACACAGTGTAGAATCCTGTGACACTTATGCATTATTTGTCTATTAACACTAGGGGTGATTCCCCACCTGATGAGCATTTTTGCCCACTACTAATAAGCCCAATAAGAATTATACTATTGCAGATGAGTCACCTAAAGTTGAATTTGAGAAGCTGACTTATAGTGATGATAATTTTGAGAGTGATGATGTTGGCAACTAGTTAGGGACCCAGTTTTGAAAGTATAGGAGAAGAAAAATATGGATTATAGTTTGGTCAAACTGAAAGAGTCAATAAAAGACCAAAGGGTAGAGGTTTTCTCCCAAGGGTAAGATGGCGTGTTGAGATACCAGAGTAGATTGTATGTTCCATGTGTTGATGAGTTGAGACAGCAGATTATGGATGAAGCTCATGGCACGTGTTATTCTATTCATCCAGGTACTACCAAGATGTACCATGACTTATGGGAAATCTATTAGTGGAAGGGTATGAAGAGAGATATAGAAGAGTTCGTAGCTAAATATGCAACTTATCAACAGGTTAAGGTAGAGAAAAAAATACCTGGTGGTACGTTGCAAGAGTTTGATATCCCCACTTGGAAGTGGTAAGAGGTGAATATTGATTTTGTGACTGGTATACCCCATTCGCGTCATCAGCATGATTCCGTTTCGGTTATTGTATACAAGCTAACTAAATCAGCCCATTTTTTACCAGTTCACACGTCTTATACAGCTGAAGATTATGCTAAGCTATATATCAGAGAGTTGATCAGATTGCATGGAGTTACCTTGTCTATTATCTTAGATAGAGGTACTTAATTTACTTCCCAGTTTTGGAGAGCTTTTCAGAAGGGTCTTGGTACCCAAGTCGATCTTAGTTCAGCTTTTCACCATCAAATAGATGGTCAAGCAGAGAGGACCATCCAAAGTCTAAAAGATATGTTGAGAGGTTGTTCTCCTGATTTCAAAGGTAGCTGGGATGAGAACGATTGAGTTTGCTTATAATAACACTTACCATTCTAGCATTCAGATGGCCCCATTTGAGGCTCTTTATGGGAGAAGATGTAGATCACCCATAGGTTGGTTTGAAGTGGGTGAGGATGCTTTGCTTGGGCCTGAAGCAGTGTTTGAAGCTATGGAGAGAGTTAAGTTAATTAGAGAAAGATTGAAAATAGCCCAGAGTTGTCAAAAATCATATACAGATGTGAGAATTAGGGACCTTAAGTTTGAAGTTCGTAATTTAGTGTATCTAAAGATTTCACCCATGAAAGGGGTGAAAAGATTTGGTAAGAAGGGGAAACTTAGTCCCCGGTATGTTGTCCCTTATAGAATTCTAGTCGCGTTGGGAAAGTAGCTTATGAGCTTAAGTTTTTTGTAGACTTGTTATCCATTCATCCTGTATTTCACGTCTCTATGCTTAAGAAGTGCATCGGTGACTCCCCCATTGTAATACCTTTAGAAAGCTTAGATATCTAGAACATCCTCTCATACGAAGAGATTTTGATTGAGATTTTAGATCATCAGATCAGTAGACTAAGGAACAAAGAAGTTTTCTTGGTCAAAGTTCTTTGGTGGAATCAGTTAGTTGAGGGTGCTACTTGGGAAGCAGAAGTAGATATGCGAGCCAAGTACCCCCACCTCTTCTCTGCAAACTCCGATTTAGCCAAAGGTAATACTCTTTCATAATTCTGTTCTTTTCTAATCTCAGATTCAGCTATATAGCTATTTTTATGTGGACTCATGCACTTATACATCAGTTTAGTAAGCTCATTATGTTGAGAATCAGTAAATTAGTAAATTTAGTTGTGCATGATAACTTATAGCCCCAGATTTCCCTAATATTCTCAACTTAACTAGACACATTCGAGGACGAATGTTCCTAAGGGGAGATATTGTAATATCCAAACTTTCCTAACTTAAATTCATCCCAAAAATGTTAAGGATTAGCTTATAAAGTAAATGATAACTATTTCATGTGGAAAATTCTCCAGATTTATACCTCTCATTGTGTGGAAAATTTAATAAGCTTTCCAACAATATAAGATTCGCCCAAATCTGATAACCGGGTAAAAAGTTATGGCTATTTTACGTTTCAGTCACAAAACACCATCATTTCAGTCACTAGCAAATTGCGTAGAGGGTTTAAATGTCGATTGTCAATTTCTAGTGGCCCTCCGAGATATTGGCATATCGAAAAGATGGCCAATTTCTTATTCGTTAATTTCCAGAGGTCCATGATAATAGTGAATCGTGCCATGTGCCAAAATGGCATTTCAAAGGGGCATCGCGAGGGCTCCGCATCGCGGAGTTTGCCCAGTTTCCATTTGTCAATTTTTAGTGAGCCACCACGATAGTAGCGCGTCACGGTGGCCACCCAATTTGGAAAAATATGTGCTTTTTAGTTCGTTTAATTATTAAAAAGGGGTACTTTGGTCATTCTCCTAGCCCCTAATCCATCTTAAACAGTGAATTAAACCCCTTCAAAGCACTTTACATCCACTTTTCAGCAAATTTCTCTCAAGCAAAACCCTAGTTCATCAAACTTTCTCCCCAAGGAATCCAAATTCCTCCATTTATTTTCCCAAAGAAATTCAAGATTGAGGATTTCCAACACAAGGGCTCTAAGAATTTATCATCAAAACATCAATAGGAATCCAAGATTCAAGTTTTTCGTCAAAGATCACCAATTAAGGTTTGTGGGGTTATGAACAAGGATACCCATTTCATCCTTGTGCCCAGAACTTATTTTAATTATAAATTTTGTAAATTTTATATTAGTTTCCATGAAATTGAAGTTCGGGTTTATACCCATTAATGTTGTTTACAAGCTTATGAGATTTCCAATAATTTAGAAATTAAATTACATGATTATGTTCATATTTTCATTCATATTGCTGAAATTTCCAGATTTTAAGTCGAGTTATGAATGTTTACATTACCAAGAATGAATATTATGATGTTTTAACATGAGATTGAAGCCTTGATTATTTTTCCAAGATTGATTTTATGATTGTAAGAAAGATGATGCTTTAAGCATCTTATTAGCATATTATTTATAGTTTTTCAGTAAAGCTTTAATCTTTCAATCACTGGTTTAGCTTTGGAATCCACTTTACAGATTATTATAGTTTACAAAATTCAGATTAGCTTTATTTACAGATGTATTCATATAAATACATGATTGGTTTTCCATATGAACCCTTATGTAAGTTTTAAAAGTGGATTTTCAATTGTTTGAGCATACAGATTTAAGAGGGAGTAGTATTTAGCACCGAGAGAAAAGTGTGTGGAATTAGCATGCCCTATTTTCCACAAAACTACGTATCCAACATAGGTACAGATTATCAGAGTTTTTCATTTCTATATGGATGAAAATTTTAGCTTGTGATCGATCACCTGGATTAGGCTATACTCCCTGACAAGAGTATGATACCTCTCCCCAACATGAGGTTTCTTCCTTAGGAGGTCAATACATTGGACTCTATATTGCTTACATGACTTATGTCAGTTAAGAGAACCCCCCTAACAGTAAAGATTTTCAGAATAAGTTTTCAAATTTCACTTAGCCTATATGATTTGAGAAAAAGAGCAGAATACAGATTTCAGAACTAAGTGTTGTGACTCACAAGAATTGTATTGCATGCTTTACTATTCATGATTTATGATCTTTGGATTTCAGATTTATTCAAGCCTATATAAGTCATTTACATTTATCATGCATAATTGTATAACCTGTGAGGACATTGTTTACTTATTACATTCACCCCCATATACTTAGTACATCCTCAAAGTACTGATCCACGTATACGTCTATATATTACATTGTCTCATAATGTAGGTTCAGGGGCTCAACAACAGCAGCGTAAGTGATTTTTGAGCATCTCATCTACATCTCTACAGTTGGTGAGTTCTCATAGTTCGGGGACTTAACTATTCATTTTTTCAGTTTATTAATAGATATTTCCGTATTCATTTCAGACACTTGAATGCTAATCATGGAAAGAATAAAAGCAAGATACTTGAAGTTTAATAGAGTTTCTTGGACTTCAAGGGTGGAAGGAACCCTTGGATGAACACTTGACATACCTTGGTTGCTAAATTCTTGAAGAAAAATGGTGAAACCTTAAGACTTGGCTTTGAAATTAAATCACCTAGGGTTCTTGTTCTTGAGAAATTTGGGAGAAAGTGAGTGTATTTTGATTAATGAGGGTTGAATCTCATGTTTTAGGGCTGAATAGGGGTGGGAAAAAGACCCTAATACCCATGAGGATGTGACTTTTTAATTATTGAAAATCAGACTATCAACACGTAGGACGACATTCCACATCATTGGCATTGACATGATAGCTAATGCGCCGCATTGGTTCACTAGAAATTGCCACTAGGAGCCAAGGAAAAATATTGATCGATGTGATGGCCGATGCACTGCATCGAGATTGCGTTGATACACTATTTTGAATTCCCAAACATGGTTCAAACAAGGTTCAAAACATTCGAAACTCGTCTGGGAACACCTACTGATATTCCTGATCATGAATTAATCTAAAGATCGATAATTTAAGGTCATAAGAGTCGTGAAATAGAGTTGACAACTTACAAAGGCCAAAATAATACTAAGTTTGAATACTTAGCAATAATTTTCTAAGTTTAGGACCCTTAGCAAGCTTAAAAGACTGAGTTGAGCTTAGGATTTTGCGGGGTCTTACAATATCTCCCCCTTGGGAACATTCGTCCTCGAATGAGACTGATTAAATTGAGGATACTGATAGATTGGATTTAGACACTGGACATGCACAACTGAAGCATGATTTCATGATTGAAATTACTGATATACTAAATTATCATACTGAACATGCATATCTGATGTATGAGTACGTAGCTGAACATGATTCATGAGTGCATGACTGGGATTAATGATAAGCTGAGCTTATATATTAGACATACATGTCTGATGCATGAGTACATGACTAAACTGATTTGTAAATGCATGACTGAGTATGCAACATTAATTAATACCAAGTTGGTAGTTATATTTGAACATGAGACTGAGTAAATTCAAAGGAATTCAAAGGAAAACTATTACCTTGGGTTGAGTCTGAGCTTGCGGAGAATAGGTAAGGATACTTGGTCTGTGTGTCTTCTTTTTCTTCCCAAGTATCTCCCTCCATGGACTAATTCTACCAAAGTACTTTGACTAAAGGGATTTCTTTGTTCCCCAGTCTACGAATCTGATAATCAAGGATTTTGATGGGAGTCTCTTCATAAAAGAGGCTGTTCTGAATATCTATGCCCTCTATAAGGACTATAACTGCTGGGTCACCTATGCATTTCTTAGGCAAGGAGACATAGAACACTGGATGCAGTGAAGCTAAGTTTGAAGGCAACTCAAGTTCGTAAGCTACCTTTTCAAAATGGCTGAGAATTCGGTAAGGATCAACATATCGGGGACTGAGTTTCCCATTCTTGCCAAACCTCTTCACTTCTTTTATAGGAGAGATTTTCGAATGCATAAAATCACCAATCTCGAACTCGAGATCCTTTCTGCGTACATCTACATAGGATTTCTGTTGGCTCTGAGCTATCTTAAGCCTTTCCCTGAACAACTGAACTTTCTTTAAGGTATCAAAAACCGAGTCAGGCCCTACCACTGTGGCCTTCCCCACTTCAAACCAACTAATAGGAGATCTACACCTCCTTTTATAAAGCGCCTCAAATGGAGCCATCTGAATGCTGGAATAATAGCTGTTGTTTTATGCGAATTCAATTAAAGGCAAGTGGTCATCACAACTACCTTTAAAGTCTATCGCACACGCTCGCAACATATCTTCTAAAGTCCAAATGGTCCTTTCTGCTTGACCATCTATTTGAGGATGAAAGGCTGTACTAAGGTGAACTCAGGTACCAAGACCCTTTCAGAATACTTTTCAGAAATGAGAGGTAAATTGGGTACCTCTATATGAGATAATGGACAAAGAAACACCATGCAATCTGACCAACTCCCTGATATAGAGTTTGGTATAATCCTCGACTGAATAAGAGGTATGGACTGGTAGGAAATAAGCTAATTTGGTCATCCTATCTACAATGACCCAAACTGAATCATGCTGGTGATGAGTATGAGGTAAACCCATAACAAAGTCTATGTTCACTTCTTCCCACTTCTAGGTAGGAATACTAAACTCCTACATGGACCCACTTGGATTCTGATGCTCGATATTAACCTACTGACATGTTGAGCACTTAGCCACAAACTCTGTAATGTCTCTCTTCATCCCACTCCACCAATAGATCTCCCATAAATCACAATACCTCTTAGTGGCCCCTGGATAAATAAAGTAGCACACACCATGTTTTTCTGCAAGAATTTGCTATCTCAAATTATCTACACCAGGCCTACATAGCCGACCCTGGCAGCACAACACACTATCTCCCCCCTTGGGAGAAAATCTCTACCTTCTGATCTCTGACTGATTCTTTTAACTTAGCTACACTAGTATCCCTATCCTTTTTTTCCTTCACCCCAGAAACTAGGGATAATTCTGAACTACTCTGCACCCATACACTACCTTCTGATGAATCGACTAAGAGAACACCTAGTCGGGCAAGCTGATGAACTTCCAGAGCTAACTTCTTCTTACCATACTCCACATGAGCAACACTACCCATAGACATCCTACTAAGAGCATCAGCCATTGCATTGGCTTTACTCAGATGATACAGTACGTTTATGTCATAGTTTTTTAACAACTCCAAACACCTTCTCTAATAGAGGTTTAGGTCTTTCTGAGAGAACACATACTGCATGGTCTTATGGTCTGTGAACACATCAACATGCACACTATACAAATAGTTCCTCCAAATCTTTAAGGCAAATACTACTGCTGCTAACTTAAGATCATGAGTAGGATAGTTCTTTTCATGGGGCTTAAGCTATCTAGAGGCGTAGGCTATGACCTTACCTCTCTACATTAAAACACATCCCAAACTGGCTCTAGAGGCATCACAATATATCAAAAACCCATTTGAACCATCTGGTAGGGTCAAAACTGGAGCTGTACTGAGTTGACTCTTCAACTCCTAAAAACTCTTTTCACAAGAATCTGACCACAGGAATTTGACTTTCTTCTGAGTCTATCTGGACATAGGGAATGTAATTGATGAAAATCCCTCAACAAACCATAGGTAATAGCCAGCAAAGCCTAAGAAACTCCTGATATCTGATGGAGAGATGGGTCTAGGCCAGTTTCTTACTACTTTGGTCTTTTGGAGATCAACTCTAATGCCATAACCGAATATGGCCAAGGAAGGCTATTGACCTTAGCCAAAATTTACACTTGCTGAATTTAGCGAATAGCTGGTGATTTTTGAGAGTCTGCAATACTATTATGAGATGGTATGTATGATCATACTCACTGTGGGAGTACACAAGAATGTTATCTATGAAGACAATGATGAAGATGTCCAAGTACTGCTTGAACACACGGTTCATCAAGTCCATAAAGGCTACAGAGGTATTGGTAAAACCAAAGGACATGAATAAGAATTCAAAGTGACCATACCGAGTTCTGAAGGCTATTTTTGGGATGTCACATTCTCTGACTCTTAGCTGATGATAGCCTGATCTGAGGTCTATCTTGGAGAAGTAACTGACACCTTGATGTTGGTCAAACAGGTCATTAATTCTAGGAAGTGGATACTTGTTCTTGACCATGACTTTATTTAGCTGACGGTAATCAATATATATTCTGAGAGAACCATCTTTCTTACGCGCAAATAAAATTAGTGCGCCCCATGGGGACACACTAGGTATAATAAATCCCTTATCTAGGAGATTTTTTTACTATTATTTTAATTCTCTGAGTTCTGCTGGAGTCATTCTGTATGGAAGAATAGATATGGGCTGAGTATCTTGAAGAAGGTCTATTTCGAAGTCAACTTCCTTTTCGAGAGGAACTCCAGGAAGATCTTCGGGAAACACATCAGGGAATTCACATACTACTGACACTGATTCAAGAATAGGGGTTTTTGAACTAGAGTCCTAAACTCAAACGAGATAGTAGACACATCCATTAGATATCATTTTTCTCGCCCTAAGATAAGAAACAAGATGACCCCTAAGTGCTGGAGTACTACCCCTCTATTCTAGGATGGGCTTATTCAAAAACTAAAATTGGACAATTCTATTTCTACAGACGACTAAGGCATAGTAGGAATAAAGCCAATCCATGCCAAGAATGACATCAAAATTAGTCATCTCTAATTTGACTAAGTCTGCTGAAGTGACTTTCTGAGATACCATAACTGGACAGTTCCTGTATATCCGCCAGGCTATGATAGATTTACTCATAGGGGTAGAAACTAATAAAGGCTCTACTAGGATTTCAGGACCGACTCCAAAGTCAATAGCTATATAAGGAGTAATAAAGGAAAATTAAGCTCCTGGATCTAGCAAATCATAAATATGTAAATGGAAAACTTGTAATGTACCAGTGACCACATCAAGAGAACTCTTCTGATCTTGCCGGGATTGAAGTACATAGAGTCTGTTTGGGCGCTGCCAATTAGTGGAATTGGATGTGGCACCCTGCTGATTCGGGAAACTGGACTAAGCCGGGGGATGGTTATACTGACTCTGAGAACCCACCTGAGGATACTATCTAACCTTGTGGCCTGGTTTGCCATATCTGAAACACACATCATTGCCAGCTCTATATATACCCTGGTGGCTTATACCATACTTCTTACAAAGAGGATTGGTTCGGGCACTGCTATCACTACCCCAGGGTTTAGGGCACCTGACGCTCTATCTTTGTTGTCGTCTCTAAATTTTGACACAAGAGCACTAGCTAAGGATAGAGCCGGAACTGAGGATTTTGGGTAGAACTAAGAATGATTCCCACCCTTTGACTTAGGCTGAGCAAAGTTAAAACTACCTGTTCTCTCTTTCTTGTTCTCTCGCTCCTTCTTTCTATTTTTAGCCTCCTCTATCTGCTGAGAATGGACCATGAGCCTGAATATGTCCATCTTCTTAATCAACATTGTGGTCCTACACTCCTTGACCATACTATTACATACGCCAGACACAAATTTACTCATCTTAGATCTGTTATCTGTTACCACATATGGAGCGTATCTGGCTAATTGAGTAAACTTGAGAGAATACTCTTTCACTATCATGTTGCCCTGCTTTAGATTTATAAACTCCAAAAGCTTTGCTTCCCTCAACTCCAATAGGAAGAACTTATCCAGAAAAGCAATGGAAAACTCCTCCCATTTTATGGGCCCTGCATCTGCGGCCCTTTCTGCTTTTCACTGTTTGAACCAAGAGTGGGCCATATCGTTCAATTGATATGCAGCCAACTCAGTGCTCTCAACAGCATTCGCTCCCATAAAATGTGTAACTTTCTGCACCTGATCAAGAAAATCTTAAGGGTCCTCATCTGACCTAGACCCAGTAAAAAATAGAGGGTTCATTCGGGTGAAATCCTGTATCCTGGCAGCAAGAGTATTGGCCACTAGATTGGTTGAAATAGCAGCTGGACATTTATTCTGGGTTGCCACAGAATGAGCTAGGGTGGTGAAAGCTACTCTAAATTCAGTGTGGGAGAAGTGTTCATCCAGAGGATCTAGCTGGACGGGATGGGGTTCTAGCTGGTCTCCCGTTCCTCTTTCCTTAGTTATTTTTGGAGGCATATTCTGTAAATGGAAGAGAAATTTGGATTAGACATGGATTTTAACTAGAGCTTATGCTCACTCACACGACATGAATATTGAAAGAAGGGAAACTTTTCCTAAAACACCTCACAGCCTCTTGTCTATAAGTGTGGCACGCTACACACCCATGCATAAGATTCTACTAGATACGACTTTTAGACTTTCTAGGACTCTGTTGAACTTGGCTCTGATACCAAGTTTTGTAACACCCCGAGTTTGTACCCCAGATGCTACACGGTGCTTATAATCCCAAAGGACCACAAGCCAACCCATGACTTGTACCTATTGCAATAACTGAATAATAATACTATAGTATGAGGAAATTAGGAGAAAAGCATGCCATAAGGTTTAATACTGTTATAAAACTACATACGGCATAATAATACTAAAACTGAAACATCTGTCTAAAAGAATACTCTAGTCTGAAAAGCCTTTACTGTCTGAAATATGAAGTTGATGGGAAAAGTGCCTAACTAACTTTGAACTACTAAAATAAGCTGAACTACTGAAATAATTATCATATCCTCGAGCTAAGAGGACTCACAACTAACTTTGTCAGCTGAATATTTGAACTGCTAAGTATGATCTGGAGCTTGGGCGTCTGAACCTATGATATAAAACATCATAGTGCAAAAGAAAAGTATGCGTCAGTACGTTAAATATACTAGTATACAAAGTCAGGTAAGCTGAAATGCATGGATTCATATGCATGAACAATACTAACTGAATGAAATGATTATAACTAAATGGGAGTAAATGTATGAATATGTATACTGTAATCTGAGGGCGTGATAACACCAGATACTGAGTTTTAAATTACTGATTTACTGATATATAAGTTTATTGATACTGTGTAGCTGATAACTAAGGGACTGTATATGACAGTCATGATCCTGTGGAACTATACTTAGTTCCTTACTAAACTGAGTGACTATATCTGATAGTCCTAAATTTGTAGAATTGAACTGAGTTCTATTCTGAGACTGGAACTAAAACTGAGACTGTAGGAGGTAATCATATAACTTACATGCCCCTTTATAAATAGATTGGGGTCCAACCTGTAACCCCAGTTGGAAGGGTGCCAGTACCATGCCACAGGTAAAGATAACTATGAGTTAAACCTCTCTAACAGGAAGCTCTTTCATCAACCCTTGCTGGCAGTAAAACTCATATGAGATGTATCAACCCTAATCTGGCAGGAGGATATCTCAACTTATGCTAGCTATGTAGTGTTGTAATATAGGTGTTACTACTAAGGGTCAAACCCTCTGCTGGCAGGAATGCCCCCATCCCTAGGTTAACTCAGTGCTGAATCCTACTTTCAACTGAATAGACTTTGAACTAATTTCTAGTTCATACTAGGCTTGATTGAACTGTTACTGATTATACTGTTTAAGGAAACTGAACTGAGTTCACTGTTTTCTGTTGACTGATGGAATACTACTAAATCCTATTAACTAGCTGAATTTACTAAGGCCTGAACTAAATACTGAACTGGTTTGGACTGATATTGAGTCTAATGAGTTTTTCCTGAGTTCTGTAACTCACTGAGAGTACTATTGAATGTGACATGACTGATACTATCCTGAGATTGACCATGGCTCTAGGTAATCAGCTAAATTGTTGGATATTAAATACCCCCAAGACTAGGATAAATTATAAGACATGGCACAATCTTGAAACATGATAAATAACTACTTGATCATTATTCATTCATTCATTGGGACATTCTAGCAAGCACTTTCATGACATGAACTTGAATACATGCTAACATGATATAATTTCATTATTTAATTCTCATGACCAACTCATCAAATACTTGGAAGGCATTAAATATTCACATAGTATTAATCAACACATGAGTATCACAATTTCAAGATTTTACATGAATTCACATGATACTACATACATAATAGTTGTTTTTACATAAATCTAGCACTTAATCATGGAATAGGAATCCAATCAACATTATAATCATGAATACACTTGAATCTAAATCATGGAAAGCATGAAATCAAGATACTTGAAGTTTAAAAGAGTTTCTTGGACTCCAAGGGTGGAAGGAACCCTTGGATGAACACTTGACATACCTTGGTTGTTAAATTCTTAACAAAAATTGGTGAAACCTTGATCCTTGGTATTGAAATTAAATCACCTAGGGTTCTTGTTCTTGAGCAATTTGAGAGAATTTGTGTGTATTTTTCTTAATAAGGGTTGAATCTCGTATTTTAGGGATTAATAGGGGTGGGAAAAAGACCCTAATACCCCTGAGGATGGGACTTTTTAATTATTAAAAATCAAACTATTGACGTATAGGATGATGCTCTGCGTCATTGGCATTGACACGATAGCCAATGCACCGTGTCGAGTCCTCATAGGTTCACTGTAAATTACCATTGGGAGCCAAGGAAAAATATTGATCAATGCGATGGCAGATGCACTACACCGAGATCACATCAATACATTATTTTGGATTCCTAAATATGGTTCAAACGAGGCCCAAAAAATCTGAAACTCGTCCGTGAACACCTACTGACATTCCTGATCATGAATTAATCTAAAAATAGATACTTTAAGGTCATAATATTCATGAAATAGATTTACCAACTTATGAAGGCCAAAATAATACTAAGTCTGAATACTTAGCTATAATTTTCTAACTCTGGGACCCCTTAGCAAGCCTAAATACTGAGTTGAGCTTAGGATTTTGCGGGCGGTTACAACTAGTCCTTATTAAATCTTTATCTAAAAGATCTTTGAGTTTCTCTTTCAACTCCTTAATCTCTGCAAGAGCCATATGATATGAAGGGATAGAAATAGGCTGAGTATCTAGGAGAAGGTCAATACCGAATTCTATTTCCCTATCGGGAGGTACCCCTGGAAAATTTTCTGGAAAAACTTTAGGAAGTTCATTGACCACTTGAACAGACTGAAGTGTTGGAGTCTTAGACTTTGTGTCTTTGAATTGAACTTGGTGTTAAATGCAACCTTTGGATATCAAATTTTTGGCCTTAAGATAAGATATAAAATGACTCTTGGGAGACACTAAATTACCTGACCACTCGAAGACTGGCTCATATGGGAACTAAAACTTCACCACACGGGTGCAACAATCGATAGAAGAATAACAGGAATGGAGCCAATCCATACCAAGGATAAGATTAAAATCAACCATATCTAACTCTATCAAGTCTACTAACATGACTTTATGAAGGACATTGATAGGACACTTCTTGTAGATTTGCTTAGCAACAACTGACTTATCTACTTGAGTAGAAACTAAGAAGGGCTCGGAAATTTTTTTAAGATTTATCTCAAAATTCACAGCAACTAATGGGGTTACATAAAAAAAACTCGCCCAGTGTCTAACAACACATAAACATCAAAATGGAAGACACGAAGCATACTAGTAACATATCTGGAAAATCCTCCTACTCCTGGTGGGATGATAAGGTATAAAACTGATTCTAGCACTGAACACCACTGGTACTAGAAGATGAACCCTGAGTAGGAACTGGGCGACCTAAAAGAGTTGGTTCACTAGTAGCCCAAGTCTGAGGACGAACATCCTTGTTTCCCTATCTTGCATGCGGGAAATCTTTGATTCCATGACTCAGCTGTCCACAACTATAGCAACCACTCCATCCATCTAAACTCTCACTAGGATAATTCTTACCACACCTAGCACTCTGAGGATAGCTAGGCCTACCACTCACACTAGTTTAGTATCTAGACATAGAGGACTTACCCCACTGTTCTTGTCTATTTCTGGGTGCTAGAGCACTGGCTAAAGAAGGGTTAGGCATAGATGAACGATTCTAAAACTGCAAATGACTTCTTTCTCCAGATCTATTCTAACCATAATCAAACTACCCTATTCTAGCCTTCTTATTTTCTCTCTCTCTTTCCCTCATATTCTCTACCTCAATTTACTGGGCATGCATCATCAATCTAGGAGATCCATGTCTCCAATGAGCATAGCAGTCCTACACTCCTTTACTACCAACCCAAACACACTGGTCACAAACTTACTCATGCTTGACCTAAGGCCAGCCATCTGATCAGGGGGATTCTTAAACAACTGGTTGAACTTGAGGCAATACTTCTTTACTATCACTGAGCCTTGCCTTAGGTTCATGAACTCTTCTATCATAGCTTCTCTCATCTCACGTGGGAAAAACTTGTCTAGAAACATACCCTGAAAAATCTGCCAAGTCATGGGAGCTGCATTCTCCCCTCTACTCTTCTACCACATCACTACCCAATTTTAAGCAACATTTTTCAGCCTATAGGATGAAAATTCTACACTCTCCTCTTTAGAAACATGCATAATTCAGGTGATATTCTTCACCTCATCTAGATAGAGCTGTTGGTCCTTACCTACCTTCAACCCAAAGAACTTTAATAGATTTATCCTCATAAAATCTCAAATTTTAGCTGTGGCTAAGTCCCTATCTTACTAAGGTGGGGTTGCAGCCTGACGATCACCCTAAATGTTAGCTATTACAGCTTGGGCTAGCATTTGAAAGATAGCCCAAAACTCTGCATGTGACATATTTTCATTTAAAGGATCTATGGGTTGAGGTGGCTGGTTATTATTTATACGTGATTTAGCTCGATAAGGAGGCATTTTTTGTCACATAAAAGCATGAGTTAGCAGCAGATAGAGATACTGAATGCATGATAGATCATGAAAGAAGAGATGATTTCCTAAAACACTCTATAGCCTCTTTCTCATAGATGTGGTATACTTCACACTGATGATCAAAACTCTACGTAATGTGGCTTGTCTGACTCCCTAGAACTTTCTAAACCTTAGGCTCTGATACCAAGTTTGTAATGCCCTAATATCTTATTCTAGGGATGCCACACAGTGCTCTAAATTAGAAGTAGTTCTGAGCTAACCTTAATTGCCTTTTCTAAATTTAAATCTCAATTTCGGGAAGGTATGAATGAAAAATCATAATAAATACAAAAACTATCTAAATTATCTGGGTCTATCTGAATAATACTAATCTCAAAAGTCTGATAAAGCAAATACTGAAAATCTAAATACTGTAACTGAGATGTAAAACTAAATCTAGTAGTCTGACAAGCCTCTACTGACCAAATCTAGAGAGTCACTGGGACAGGCCCCAGTTGACTCAAACTATCTGAAATGAATACGAAAACATCTATTAATAAACTAAAAAAATGAATAGCTAAGTCCCCGAACTATGAGGACTCACAAACTACAGAGATGTAGATGAGATGCTCAGAAATCACTCTCACTGCTGCAGCTGAGCACCTAAACCTACATTATGAGATAATGTAGCACATAGACGTATATTTGAATCAGTACTTTGAGGATGTACTGAGTATATAGGGGTGAATATAATAAGTAAACAATGTCATCACAATTTATAAAATCATGCATGCTAAATATAAATGACTCACATAGGCTTAAGTAAATCTGAAACCTAAAGATCATAAATCATGAATAGTAAAGCATGCAATACAATTCTTGTGAGTAACAATACTAAGTTTTGGCATGCAATACAATTCTTGTGAGTAACAATACTAAGTTTTGAAATCTGTATTCTATTCTTATTCTTAAATCATATAGGCTAAGTAAAATCTGAAAACTTATTCTGAAAATATTAAATGTTAGGGAGGTTTTGTTAACCAGCACAAACTATGTGAGCTATATGGAGTCCAACGTCTTGACCTCCTAATAAAGAAACCTTATGTTAAGGAGAGGTGTCGCACTCTTGCCAGGGAGTATAACCTAATCCAGGTGATCAATCACAGGCTAAAATTGTCATCCATATAGAAATAGGAAAATTTTATAATCTATAACTACGTTGGCTATCTAGTTCTGTGGAAGATCAGGAACACTAATCCCACATACTTCTCACTCGGTGCTAAATACTAATCCCTCTTAAATTGTATGCTCAAAACATTGGAAATCCACTTTTAAAACTAACATAAGGGTTCATATTGAAAACCAATCATGCATTTATATGAAAAAATCTGTAAATAAAGCTAATCTGAGTTCTGTAAACTATAATAATCTATAAAGTGGATTCCAAAGTTAAACCAGTGATCGAAAGATCAAAGCTTTACTGAAAAAATATAAATAATCTGCTCGTAAGATGCTTAAAGCATCATCTTTCTTAAAATTATAAAATCAATCTTGAAAAATTAATCCATGCTTCAACCTCATGTTAAAACATCATAATATTCATGCTTGGTAATGTAAACATTCATAACTCAACTAAAAATCTTGAAATTTCAGCAATATGCATGAAAATATGAACATAATCATGTAATTCAACTTCTAAATCATTGGAAATCTCATAAGCTTGTAAATAACATTAATGGGTATAAACCCTAACTCCAATTTCATGAAAACTCATATAAAATTCAGTAAATTCATAATTAAAATAAGTTTTGATCATAAGGATGAAAGAAGTATCCATGTTCATAACCCCACATACCTTAATTCATGATCTTTGATGAAAAACTTGAATCTTGGATTCCTATTGATTCTTTGATGATAAATTCTTAAAGCCCTTGTGTTGGGAATCCTTAATCTTGAATTTATTTAGGGAAATAAATGGAGAAATTTAGATTCTTTGGGAAGAAAGTTTGATGAACTAGGATTTTGCTTGAGAGAGATTTGCTGAAAAGTTGATGTAAAGTGCTTTGAAGGGATTTAATTCGCTATTAAAGATGGATTAGGGGCTGGGTGAATGACCAAAGTACCCTTTTCTAATAATTAAACAGACTAAAAAATGCATATTTTCCCGAACTGGGACCGCGACATGCCACTATTTCGGTGGCTCACTGAAAATTGATAAATGGAAACTTGGCAGACTCCACGATGCGGAGCCATCGTGGTTCCCCTTTGGAATGCCATTTTGGCATATGGCAGGATGCACCATTATCGCGCTAGACCTCTAGAAATTGATAAATAAGAAATTGGCCCTCTCCATAATGTGCGAATATCGTGGAGGGCTACTAGAAATTGACAATCATCATTTAAACCCTCTACGGGATGCGCTAGTGACCAAATTGATGGTGTTTTGCGACTGAAACTTAAAATAGCCATAACTTCTTATCTGGTTATTGGATTTGGACAAATCTTATATCGTTGGAAAGCTTATTAAATTTCCCACATAATGGGAGGTATAAATCTGGAAAATTTCACATGAAATAATTATCATTTACTTTAGAATCTAATCCTTAACATTTTTGGGATAATTTAAGCTAGGAAAGTTTGGGGTATTACATAACCTATCTGAAAGATTTCATGATTTTAGAATATGAAGTGGATACCTAATCTCTGATTATCTTAGGTAGGCTCTTTTTGTCTACTGGTCGGGTGTTTATTGATATTGATCTAGAGGAGATCACCTTTATATGGAATAATGAGCAAATAGTGTTGAATATATGCATAACAGTCTAGTAGCCTGATGATATAAGAGTGGTAGCAGTGATAGATGTTGCAAATGATGATGTAGTTGCAGTGGGTATGCCTATTGAGGAAAGATTGGGGGTAGAAACATTAGCAGAAGTGGTCATAAAATTTGAGAGTGATGGGATAAATGACTATGATGAGCTAGTTCATGCATTAAATGGCAAAGGTTCTTACAAATATGCCCCTAAGAAGCTAGATCTTGATTTGAAGAACAAAATCACACTTCATGCAAAACCATCTACTGAGGAGACACCGATATTGGAATTGAAGACCCTTCCTTCTTATTTGTAATATGCATTCTTAGGGTCCAACAAAACCTTATCATTGATTATTGTGGTAGATTTGGTAGAAGCACAGGTGGAAGCTTTGATATCAGTATTCCAAAAATTAAAGACAACTATTGGGTGGACCATTACTGATACTGTGGGGATTCCACCAGGTATATGCATACACAAAATATAGCTTGATCCAGACCACATTCCCAGTATTGATTACCAGAGATGATAGAACCCTCCTATGTAAGAGGTGGTGAAAAAGGAGATAATCAAGTGGTTAGATATTGGGGTAGTTTTGTCCCGTTACAGACTGCAAGTAGGTGAGCTTGGTTCAATGCGTGCCAAAGAAATAGGGAATCATAGTGGTTCCAAATTAAAATAATAAAATATTACCAATGAGGATCATGATTGATTAGAAAGTCTGCACGAATTATAGAAAGGTGAACTAGTGGAGAAAAAGAACCACTTCCCATACTATTCATAGATCAAATACTGGATAGACTAGCAGGAAGTGGTTGGTACTATTTTCTTTATGGTTACTCGAGTTACAATCAAACCATGATTGCTCCTTAAGTCTAAGAAAAGATTACTTTTACTTGCCCCTATGGAAATTTTGCATTCAAGAGAATGCCGTTGGGGCTATGTAATGCACCTGCCACTTTTTAGAGATGTATGATGTCTACATTCTCTGATATGGTGGAAGACATTATTAAAGTATTTATGAATGACTTTTTAGTGGTTAGGGACTCATTCAATGACTGTTTGGCCCATTTGGCCAGTGTACTATAAAGATGTGAAGAGTGTAATTTGGTGTGAAATTAGGAAAAATAACACTTCATGGTGAAATAAGGTATCATTCTAGGGCACAAGATCTCCAAACATTTTATTGAGGTAGACAAAGCAAAGATTGAGCTTATCAATAAATTACCATTGCCAGTGTCAGTTAGAGGCATATGGAGTTTTATAGGTCATGCTGGCTTTTATAAGAGGTTCATCAAGGACTTCCCAAAATATAAAAATCTATTGTAAATTTTTATAGAAAGAGGTGAAATTTGTGTTTGATGATGCTTGTCTTAAGGATTTTAAATGCCAAAAGAAGTGGTTGATTTTGGCACCTATTATTGTATCTCCTGACTGGTCTGCCCTTTTGAGGTAATGTGTGATACGAGTAGAGTGGCCTTAGGAGATGTTCTAGGCCAAAAGAGGGAAAATATACTACATACCATCTACTATTACAACAAAGGTTTAAACCCCACACCAAAAAATTATACAGTTACAAAGTAAGAGCTCTTTGCGGTAGTTCTTGCTTTTGAAAAACTATGATCTTATTTGACTGGGACAAAGGTCATAGTTCACATTGACCATGCAACATTAAGATAATTGATATTAAAGAAAGAAGCCAAACCAATATTGATTCATCGGGTTCTCCTATTGCAATAGTTTAATTTCAAAGTAAAAGATCAAAAGAGGACAGAAAATTAAGTTTCAGATCACTTATCTAGGCTTGAGGATGAGGCAATGCAGAGAATAGGGAATACTATTGAGATAGATGATACATTCATAGATGAGTAGGTTTTAGTAGCATCTCAAGACCTAATGCCCTGGTTTGCTGATTTTGTAACCTTTTTGGCAAGTGATGTGGCCCTAAAAGATTTTTCCTTCAAGTAACAAAGGAGATTTATGCATGAGGTGAGGAAGTTCTTTTGGGATGATCCGTACCTATTTATGGTTTTCTTGAAATATCTTGGTTTTGGACCCATAGAAAATTTCTTAAAAATTCATTCTTCAAACCCAATAAGACTTATGGGTATGACCCATATACTGGGGTACGAGTGGTATGGTCTAGTCGTATGCTGACTAGTATTAGTTGGTGGGATAGTTTTGGTCACTAGAATAGGTGCATCTTAGAGGTATGATTCTTAAGGGATTCGTACGTTCTTATCCAGGATTCGTATGGTGGATAGTGTTTGATCCTCCAGGTATTTCATTCTGCCAGGGATATAGGTCATGGATACGGATCATATACTATAGTTATGAATTATTTGGATGAGTCATATACTAAATAATATTTAATCCAAGGGTTGAGGTTTGGATATGAGTGGTGTATACCCATCGTATATGAGGGTACGACTTGTATGGGTCAGTTATATCCCTGTGATTGGTTTTTAAGGGATTTAAGTAGGGGTATTCTGGATATTTTCCTTCTTACCCTAATTAAGACCTGGGACTTCTAATACACTTATTTACCCAATTATTATATTCATTAACACTTAGAAACTATTCCAAAATATCTCATAATTATTTTAAGAGCATTTGGGGAAAAAAAGCTAGGGTTTTAACTAAGGGATTGCTTAGGGCTTGCTTTGGTGATTTATTTCCATCAATTCTTCAGTATAAGGCATGATTCACTCCCCTCATTGTAATTTCAACTAAATGATGGTTTATATTATTTAGTTTATGGTTTTTACTATTTCATAATTATGGGTTTTTAACTACTATTGGGGATTTTGACATTGAATGCTTGGTTTTGTTTTTCCTATAGTTTAATTATGCTTTTATATGCATTAATAGTGATTTTGGAAAACTTGATTTCATGGTAATGGTTTAATGGTCTTTGGAATTGGTTTTGGTTATATTATGCCCCCAAGGTGTTAATGAAATATTTATAAAGATATGTTCAATTGACTTCTTTTAATACAACTCCTACATGTTTTAAATTAGATAAAAGATTTATGCATGGTATGATTTTAGGAATGATTTTCATATTATGTTTTGGTATTCCCTTTGGTTTATGGTTTATGCTTTGGCTTGGTATGGTTGAGCAGTTGGTGCAGTATTGTTGGACTAGATTGGGTCGATCACGGTTGTGACCCTCTTCTAGAGTCTTAATGAGAACAATAATTCTATCTTGTTATATGTTTAAAATTCATCCCATCTAAGGTTAGAAATATGTGGTAGGGTTAGGTAATAGGGGGCGGTCCTCGGTCCTGGTTTGACTTGAGATGCCCATTACGACAAGGCTCGAGGTCGGGTCAGGTCAAGTTGGTATCAGAGCTTTAAGTTCATGGTCAACTAGGAATTCCATAATCCCATGTCGAGTATAGCTCTTTTAGGGGTGTGAAGAGTGCCGCACTTATAAGAGAGAGACTGCAAGACATTTAGTTATGTTTTACTTTCTTTATATTCTATCTTCAAGCTCGAGTTCTCAATCCTGGAATCTCCTCTAATCCTTGTTTGTTCGTCTTTCAGATCATACCTTCTAGATCTAAAACATAAGGAAATTCTTCTATCCCATCTGAGGATAATTCTTAAGGGGTACGTCCTATGTCTTGAGTACATCTTCAATCTCATGGTCCTATTCCTAATGGTGCCAGAGTTCTTCCTATTTTAGCTAGTTCTCCTTAGTTCCCTCAGGGCAACATGATGAATGTAGAATTTCAGCAATCTATTCATGTCATTGTCTAATTGGTTACTTTGAAGGATGAGTGGGGTGCGACTGGTTCTTTGTCTACTGAGGCCACAAGGGTTGGTAAATTTATGAAGATTATTCCTTCAACTTTTGCTGGGGTGAAGGTAAAGGAGGATCCATAGGCTTCTTAGATGAAATGGAAAAGATCTTTTAGGTTATGCAAAATACTAATGTAGAAGGGGTTAACTTTGTAGCTTATCATCTTAACGATGTTGCTTATCAGTGGTATGAGGAGTGGGATAGGGATAGAGGTGATATAGAAGAGGAAGGGTTGTGGGAGGCCCTTTTTAATGCCTTCATGGATTGGTTCTTTCCTCAAGAGTTGAGGGAAGTAAGGATGGAGGAGTTTCTGAACCTCAAGCAGGTGAAGATGTTTGTAAAGGAATATGCTTTGAAGTTCCATCAACTATCAAGGTATGCTCCTGATTTGGTGGCTGATATGAGGTCGAGAATAAGGAAGTTTGCTTCTGGGTTGAATAAAGATTTGATTCTAGAGAGCAAAATTGCCTTAATGATTAAAGATATGGACATTTCATGGTTGACTATTCACATGTAATAGGTTAAGGTTAAGAAGAGGAAGTAGGAAGAGTTTTGGGATAGGCAGCAGAAATGAAAAAGGTTTTCTAATCAGGGAGGTGCTCAGTCTTAGGGAGGTAGAGATGGTGTAAAGTTGAAAAAAAGTAGGGGAGTTCTGGCTTCTTCTCTACTGCTAGTGCTCTTTATCAGTCGAGAGATAGGCGTCAGCAAAGTAGTGATAATTCTTGAACATAGGTTGCCTAATCTCAGGAGAGTAAAGATCATTCAGTTTTGTTGTGTCCTTCTTGTCGATTCTATGTTCATCCTAATTGGGGTTATTGCGTGGAAGAAAGGGATAAGTACTTTAAGTATGGCCAGGTAGGCCATTGGCTTAGGGATTGTCTGGTTAATAAGGTTGCTGCGAGGTCGGGACATGTCAAGTTAGTATCAGGGGGCGAATAAGATTCCTGTGGCTTCATCTTTTGCTCCTGTACCTGGTGGTGTGGAATTTGCTTCTATTAGTACTCCTAGTTTTAGTATTGGTCAAAACAGGTTGTATACGTTGGTGTTCTGGCAGGAATCCAAGGCATTACCTGATATCATTACTAGTACCTTATAACTTATCTCTCGTGACATATATTGTTTGCTTGATTCAAGGTCCACTCTTTTTATGTGACTGTATATGTGGCTGTGTCTTTTGGGTTTGATATGAAAGTTATCTTGGATCCTTTTTTGTTTCTCCTCGAGTAGGTGACCTAGTTATTGCTAAGAGAGTTTATAGGGGATGTGTGGTATCTATTGGTAGCAAGAAGACCTTGGCGGATCTATTTGAGTTAGATATGGTAGATTTTGATGTAATGTTAGGTATGGATTGGTTGCATTCTTGTTATACATCTGTGGATTGTCGGACCCATGGGGTTATCTTTAAGTTTCCTGGTGAACCGGTTATAGAGTAGGAAGGTAGTTCCTTAGATCCTAAGGGGAGGTTTATTTCTTATCTTAGAGCTCAAAAGTTAATCTCTAAGGGTTGTCCTTATCACTTGGTCTGGGTTAAAGATTTTAACTCGGAAGGTCCTTCTTTGTTTTCGATCCCTATGGGTAATGAGTTTCCAAAGATCTTTCCAGATGATCTTCCTGGTGTTCCTCTGAATAGGGAAATAGAGTTTAGTATTGATTTGCTTTTGGATATTCGTCCAATTTCTATTTCTCCATATAGAATGGCTTAGGCTGAGTAGAGAGAACTCAAAGAGCAACTTAAGTATCTTTTGGATAAGGGGTTATTCATCCTAGTGTTTCTCCATAGGGTGCAGCAGTGTTGTTTATGTGCAAGAAGGATAGTTCCCTTCTTATGTGCATGACTACAAGTAGTTAAACAAGGTGACGATCAAGATCAAGTATTTTCTTCCTTGGATAGATAATCTATTTTGATTAGTTACAAGGTGCAAAATTCTTCTCTAAGATAGATCTTTGGTATGGGTACCATCATATTAAGATTAGTGAGGTGGATATCCCTAAGATGACTTTTCATAATTGGTTTGGGCATTTTCAGTTCTTAGTGATGTCGTTTGTATTGACTAATGCTCCGACAACATTTATGGAATTGATGAACAGAATGTTTAGGAAATATTTGGATCTCTTCATTATTGTGTTTATTGATGAAATTCTAGTTTATTCAAAGAGTAAGGTGGATCATGCTAATCACCTCCGTGTTGTGTTGCAGACCCTAAAGAAACAATGGTTGTATGCCAAGTTCTCTAAGTGTGAGTTTTGGTTGAATGCTGTGACTTTCTTAGGTCATGTCATTTAAGAAATCATGGTTGATCTATGAAGGTTGTTGTTGTGAAAAGGTGACATAGTCCTATGACTCCATTCGATATTTAGAGCTTTTTGGGTTTTACCAAGTATTATAGGCAGTTTGTGGAAAGCTTTTCTTTGATAGCTGCTCTTTTCACTAAGTTGACTCAGAAGAAGGTTAAATTTTCATGGTTGGATGCTTATAAAGGGAGATTTGAGAAGTTGAAGAATAAGTTGACTTTAGCTTAAATCTCGACCTTGTCGGAAGGCAATAATGGGTTTGTGGTTTATTATGATGCATCTCGAGCAGGGATTGATTACGTTTTGATGCAGCATGGAAAGGTGATTGCCTATGCTTCTAGGAAGCTGAAGTACATGAAAAAATTTATCCTACTTATGATTTTGAGTTGTTGGCATTGCGTTTGCTTTAAAAATATGGCGGCATTAGTTATATGTTGTTCATATGGATATCTTTTCTGATCACAAGAGTCTTCTATATGTGTTCACTCAAAAAGAGCTTAATCTCAGGCAGAGGAGGTGGCTTGAGCTTCTCAAAGATTATGATATAAGTCTTCACTACCACCTAGGTAAGGCTAATATGGTTTCTAATGCTCTTAGTAGGTTATATATAGGGAGTTTAGCTCACGTGGAGGAAGGTAAGCATGAATTTATGAAGGATATTCATCGCTTGGCTAATCTTAGATTTCGTCTCTTAGACTCTAAGGATTGTGGTGTGATGGTGCAAGAATTGGTTCGATTGCCTCTTGGTGAGGAGATTAAAGAGAAGCAAGTGCTAAATCCTATCTTGATAAAAATTAAGGGTGATACTAGTGGGAAAAAAGGTAGTGGTGTTTGAGATCAGTGGTGATGGTACTTTACGGTACCAAAGGAGGTTATATGTTCCTGAGGTCGATGGGTTGCGTCAAAAGGGTTTTGGCTGAGGTACATGAGTTATGCTATGTTGTTCATCCCATCTCGACTAAGATGTATCATGATCTCAAGGAGATCTATTGGTGGAATGGCATGAAGAGGGATGTGACTAATTTTGTGGCCAAGTGCATAGTGTGTCAGCAGGTTAAGGTGCGCATATGAGGCTAGGAGGGTTGTATTAAGAAATTGATTTTCCTAATGGAAGTAGGAAGTGATCAATATGGAATTTGTTACCGATCTTCCTCAGTTTTGAAATTAGTATGATTCAATTTGGGTCCTCGTGGATAGGATGACCAAGTTGTGCATTTTTTGCCAATACAGATGACCTTTTCAGTGGAGGATTATGCTAAACTATATCTTTAGGAGATTGTGAAGCTGTATGAGGTAACTATCTTGATTATTTTTTATCATGGTATGCAGTTTATGTCTCATTTCTGGTAGTCTTTACAGAAAGGGTTGGGGACTAAGATTAGTCTGACTACTACTTTTCATCCACAGTCGGATGGGCAAGCGGAGAGAACTAGTCAGACATTAGCAGATATGCTTCGAGCCTGTGTGATTGACTTCTACGGGAATTGGGTTGAGCTTCTGTCTTTGGTGGAGTTTGCTTACAACAATAGTTATGATTAGAGTATTGGTATGGCTTATTTTGAGGTCTTGTATGGTAGGAGGTGTAGATCTCCTTTTGGGTGGTTTGATCTTGGAGAAGTGGATATGTTTTGTCCTGATTTGGTTTATCAGGCGATGGAGACGGTCAAGGTGATTCAGGATAGGCTTAAACCTATCCAAAGTCTCCAAAAGTCTTATACAGATGTTAGGCATAAAGACTTAGAGTTTGAGGTCGGGGATAAGGTGTTTCTAAAGGTGTCTCCCATAAAAGGAGTGGTGCAGTTTGGCAAAAAAGGAAAACTCAGTCCTTGATTTATTGGTCCTTATGTGATTTTGCGAAGGTTAGCAATGTTGCTTATGAGTTGGAGTTTTTATCTAGGTTAAGTTTAGTTCATCCAATCTTTTATGTTTCTATGTTAAGGAAGTGTCTTGGTGATCCTTCTTCGGTTGTTCCATTGGAAGGATTGGGTAATTTGGATTCTATGTCTTATGAAGAAGTCCTGGTTGAGCTATTAGATAGGAAAATTCACCGGTTGCGGACCAAGGATGTAACTTCAGTTAAGGTTCTATGGCAGATTGATAAGGTGGAAAAAGCTACTTGGTAAGCGAAAGAGGACATGAAGTCCAAGTATCTGCATTTTTTTTCCGCTTCTAGGATTCATGCGGAAGGTATGTGTTCTTGAACATATCTTTATTTTTTGAGTTTGTTTAAAGAAAGATTAACATCTTTACCTCTTTGTTTTTAAACTTTGTTAAAGGGATGTTTGATAATGCAAATGAATATGTGTGTGGTCATCCCTACATTCTCCGTCATTTGAGAATGTATCTTCCTAGTAGGGGAGACTAAAACATCCTGGGTTTTCACCATTAGAAAATTTCCGATAAATCTGTTCTCTAAACTGAATACGACTCATGGATACGATCATATGTTAGTGTATGAGTGGTATGTCCTGTCGTATACTGACCAGTGTTAGTTGGTGGGATGGTTTTGGTCACTGGAGTAGGTATGACTTAGAGGTGTGAGTCGTAAGGGATTGGTACGAGTTGTATCAGGGACTCGTCTGGTGGGCAGTGTTTGATCCTCATGATATTTCATTCTTCTAGGGATACGAGGCATGGATATGGATCATTACTGTGGTTACGACTTGGTTGGATGAGTCATATATACTAAATAGTGTTTGATCCAAGGGTTGAGATTTGGATACAAGTGGTGGATACCGATCGTATAGAAGGGTATGACTCGTATGGGTTAGCCGTATCTCTGTGATAGGTTTTTAAGAAATTTAAGTAGGGGTATTCTGGATATTTTCCTACTTACCCTAATTAGGACCCACAACTTCTAACACACTTTGAAGGTTATTTACCCTATTATTCTATTCATTAACATTTGGAAACTATTCCAAAATATCTCATAATTCTCTCAAGAGCTTTTGGGGAAAGGAAGCTAGGGTTTCAACTAAGGGCTTGCTTTGGTGATTTCTTTCCATCAATTCTTCAGTATAAGGCTTGATTCGCTTACCTCATTGTAATTTCAACTAAAGACATGGTTTATATGACTGATTTCAAGGTTTTTACTATTTCATGATTATGGTTTTTCAACTATTATTGGAGGTTTTAATATTGAATGTTTGGTTATGGTTTTCCTATGGTTTAATTATGCTTTTATATGCATTAATGATGGTTTTGGACAATTGGATTACATGGTAATGGTTTAATGGTCTTTGGAATTTGTTTTGGTTATATTATGCCCCAAAGGTGTTTGATGAAATGCTTATAATGATATATTCATTGCATTGACTTCTTTTAATCCAAATCTTGTATGTTATAAACTGGATAAAGGATTTATGCATGGTTAAGTAGTTTGAAAAGGGTAAATGCTAAATGGTTATGCTTGTTGAGAACATGGAAATGTCCCAAGTGGATTTAATATGGTATATGGAAAGGGCACCTAAGGTCCTCTTAACCTAAATGGTTTGGCTATGGATATTACTTTCAAGTAAGGGGTGATATGAAGATACCACCAATATTGGCCTTGGTTAATAAATGGTAAATGGGTTGTTTGGACATGGCTTTAATTGGGCATTAATGGCGAGGTGTGTAGCTAAGCCATGAAAGGTGGCGGCCTCGGGGGACCAAAACTGAAAACTTATATTTGTTGATTTGAGGGGTCCTTGATGACCACGTGTGAGTGTCACATTTTATATTGGAGGGATATACTAGTCATCCAATAGGATATTTCTTGGTCGTGCGGCTACATGCATTGGGACCCTTTCAGAAGGAGAAGCTGAACCAATATCGCTCATGGGTGGTTAGGATGATAAAGCTACACAACTCAGGTAAAGGTTTTAAGTGCATTCTAAACCCGATCCCTTTTCTCGGTAATTATATATGTATGGTTGTGTGCATTATGGAAGGTTTTACATGGTTTGATGACTGGCATTCTTTTATCCTTACCTTGAGATTCATGATAGTGGTCATTCGCTAGCCCTGTCTACTGGCAACTGTATACCCATGCTATGCAGGAATCGATCATTCTACTCCTCCCATTTAGCATGTGGATTCAGTATCAATATTTAGACTGAAGTGGCGGACTCTCATCCTTTCGAAAGGCATCATTTTATGTTATAGATTTCTTTAGACACTTTTGTTTTATTTTTGGTCTTGGTTTTGGCCATGGTTGGGGGCATGTCCCAACCAAATTTGTTTACTTTTTTGGATATAGGCTTTGTGGTACTTCTGGGGGTTGGTATGGGCGGGATCAATATTGGTGTCAGCCTTGGCATTCGAATAAGCCTGTGGGCTGACATCATTGGATGATATTGTTGGTTGTTCCATCCTATTACATTTTTGGATTGATTTTCATATTATGTTTTGGTATTCCCTTTGGTTTATGGTCTATGGTTAGGTTTAGTATGGTTGAGCAGTTGGTGCAGTACGGTTGGACTTGATTGGGTCAGTCATGATTATGACCCTATCCTAGAGTCTTAATGAGAACAATAACGCTATCTTGTTATATGTTTGAAATTCAGCCCATCTAAGGATGGATATAGGTGGTCGGGTTAGGTAACATGGAGCGGTCCCCGATCCTAATTGGACTTGGGATGCCTATTATGACAAGGCTCGGGGTCGTGTCGTGTCATTTATGCTGATGGTGTGATTTTGAGGTGTATCCAGGAGGTGGAGATGATGAGAATTCTAGAAGCTTATCATTCATCACCAGTTTGGGGTCATCACAGTGGGACATGCACTGCCCATAAAATTCTATAGTGTGGGTTTTACTGGCTTAAATTTATAAGGACGATCATGATTTTACTAAAGCCTTAAATTTATAAGGACAATCATGATTTTACTAAAGCCTGTGATCAATGTTAGCGTCAAGACAATATTTCATGGCTCCATGAACTCCTCATGACACCTATTATGGAGTTGGAGTTATTTGACGTGTGGGGATTTGATTTTATAGGCCCGTTTGTGAGATCCTATCGAATGAGAACATTTTTGTAGTGGTTGACTATGTGTCAAAATGGATGGAGGTAGTTGCTCTTCCAGATAATGAATGTAGAACGGCCACTGCCTCTTTGAAGAAAAAATGTCTATTCTAGATTTGGAACTCTACGTGTAATCATCAGCAATGGTGGGTCTCTCTTATCCAACCGCTTGTTCAATGCTCTACTTGATAGATATGGTGTAAGACATAAGGTGGTGACACCTAAAAACCCTTAGACTAGTGGACTAGTGGAAGCATCCAATTGAGAGATAAAGTCCGAATTGGTAAAGATTGTGAATGCCAACAAGACTGACTGGTTTAGAAAGTTAGATGATACACTGTGGGCCTACCAGACAGATTATAAGACCCCCATAGGTGCCTGTCCATATCATCTTGCATCAAAAAAGGCATGCCATTTACCAGTTGAGCTTGAGCATAAGGCACAATGGGTGTTGAAAAGGCTAAATTTTGAGTGGTGTGATGCAGCAAATTTAAGGTTTAACAAGGTGAATGAGTTAGATGAATTTCGACTCCATCCCTATGAGAGCTCTACCATATACAAAGAGAGAATGAAGTTGTATCATGACAAGAAGATTGAGAAAAGAGTTTTTGTACCCAGTGATGTGGTCTTGTTTTACAATTCAAGACCCCTCTTATTTCCTTGCAAGCTAAAATCCAGGTGAACTGAACTATTCACTGTGGTTAAGGTATTCCCACATGGTGCTTGAGGACGTCCAAGCAACACCTCCCTTTGGATGATGGTACGATCACTGTCAAGATATAGTAACCCAACTAAGGTTGGGGTTGAATACCAAGGGAACACGTGGAATTACGGTTTTCATCAGTTGTAGTCTAGAGGCTGGAAAGTAAATGGAGGGATTTTTTTTGTAGTAATCTCAAGCAAGTAGCAATATTAACTCTGGTTGAAATAAGTTATCGGTGGAAACTAGGGTTGTGTCCCCCCTGGCATCTCAACTCCGTAGGTATATTGTGCGTTGTTTAACCAACCCAATACCATACCTGCAGAACCGATAAGTTATGTACCTCCTATAGTCTTTTGGATGAGTAGGAGGATTTCACCCCTTACCTTATGAGTCTTAGGGTGTTGCGTAACTAACCCTTACCCTAATCCCAGTTGACTACCACCTTTTGAGTCTTAATTTATTAGGTGAAAGCTAAAAAATATTCTGATATACCGTTGTACTACAACAAATCGACTATTAACTCCCAAATTATTTTTATCATTATTTTTTCCTAGTCGCTACTCCTTTTTGGAGTAAGTAGAAATATCTAGGCTGGATCCTAACATTTGCAACCGCCAAGAAAACTATTATAATGAATATAATACAATGAATTCCATGGGTATTGGTTCAATTCAACAATCACACTTCCCTACTTCGTCAGTTAGCGAGGGTTCGCAATACCCTAGCTATGGGTTTTATCTTCTCAAACTTGTGAAGAAATTAGTAATAGTCATGTTGGAAAACGAATATGAAATCATAATGATAAGATGAAGAAAAATCCACAACCGTAAAATAATCAGTCAAAGTCAATACAATGAAATCCCAAGATCAAAGATGGATCTTGAAATCAAAATATATTTCGAAGTGTTAAAATTGCGTAACCTCTACTAAAAAGTTCATAAGGGGTATTTATAGTAAAAGAGTAAACCCTAAAAACTAAGCCCAGATGAAATAGGAGAAAATAGTGTCGGTGGCCACCTGCTTCCTTCACCTGCGGTTTGGGCATGGGCGCAGGTGGTACCTTCGATCTGCTCTAGGAACAGGTACGGACCATAGGTACCGAATGGAAAATTTCCTGCAAGTCAGATCTCAGGATTTTGGACTTCTGGTACCCGCTTTGTGTACCTGTGGTCTGTAGGTCCTACCTACGGTCCATGGGTCGACTTAGTAGGTACCGAGAGTCAGTTTTCAGCTCTTGTTCAATTCTTGAACATGCTTTGATCAAGATAAAGAAAGAAAACATCCCAATCATCCATGATCACTCTAAAAGTAACCAAAATAACTTGTTTTCACCATTTTCACGAACTTATCCAAATCATGGTTTTCTACAAAACATACCCAAAATAGTCCATAACTAACAAAAAGGCCTAAGAAACTTGCATATTTTTCTTATTTTAAGCATCGAAAGTGCTATATTTCTATAACACATCAACACCCTCAACTTAGAATGTTTGCATGTCCTCAGGCAACAAAAGCAAAATACACCAAAAATGACGCTTAACTAAGAGAATTTAAGATATTCAAGGCAGTTAGTCATCACATTGAGTTCAAATCATAACATCCCTTCCTATAACTCTCTTTAGAACCAACTTTTTATGAACATGAAGTGCAACACTATGGCACAAAAGAATCAAGCTATGGCAATTACATTAGCAACAGACAACCACTCATATGTACAAATTTCACTACCCAACACAAGCAGATAGCTGGCAACATGACTTAAGTGCCCTCACAACAGGAATATCCCACTCACTCATATGAAATCATGCATGTCAATGCAGGGATGGTCAAGAGACACTCACACTCAACAAAGAAGTTCCAATTAACGTATATTAAATTCCACAGGCTTGCCCTTATTTTCTTTACCTTAGCATTCAGATAGTCAAGTCGGGATCACTATAGGACTTTTCTCGGCTTGTAATGTAGGCTTGGGGGATGGTAAGATAGATATGGACATTTAAAGTGACTGAGCCTCCTTGGCACTACACTAAATTCGGGATCTCATTTACTAGCCAATTTCCTTTTTATTCCACCCTTATTTCCCCATTTTATTATCTTGTTGCACATTCAAGTTGAGTGTGGTCTTTTATTCTTTCTTTTTCAGTTTTTCACAATTTCTCTCTCTCTCTCTCTCTCTCTCTCTCTTTTCTTTTCCTTTTTACCACACCTAACCTTACTTTCTTTATTTCTCCTATTTTGCACTTCTTTATACCCATTTTATACTACGCCCCCTATGATAGCCACCCTCAACTTAGGCTTTTTGCCCCTGTTGAGGTGTATACTATCCAAGGAGGAATAGGGCCAAAATAGGTTAATTATAACACAAATGGGACGGTGAATGGTTAAAACAAGAAAAATAGGTTTACGAGGTTCAAAAAGGGATCAAGGGATACAATTCGCACATGAAAGGTCATTTAGGCGAAAAGTGGACTAAAATAGAAAATGGCCTATGATCCTTTCCTAACCCGAATATCCTTCAACTTAGGCAAGACTAACTTGGCAAGTTCTAAATTTAACATACGAAAGGAACTAGGTACCATCTTACACTCACATAGAGTAGAGTCCATCACCAACTACTACCTATTCAGTTCATGCAATTATTAACAAATGATTATCATGTTCCTAATACTAAAGCCATAACAAGATCCACAAAATTCACATATATGTACATCAACAAAGTTATAAAATATAAAATTTTTTGGAGGGTTATCAAAAATTAGTCAAAATCTGACTACTACCCTAAATACTCAAAATAAACACAATATAACTAAACATGTCGGCTCTACTAGAACCAAAATTTGGGGAAAAGAGGCACGATGACAAAAACCCAAGAGGACATCAAGACCCACAAGCAACCCCACCCGCAACTGAAACTCATGCATTATCCCTAATACATCAAACCAAAATGAGAGAGTTAAGAATATACCTGTGGCATTATAGGTGAAAAGATCTGATGTCAATCATATAATATGAATACAAACAACAAATACCTTGGGTTTCCTCCCAAGAAGCACCTGATTTACTATCATGGCATAACTCAGCTCCCTTGACTACTTAGACTTTGTCAAGGTTTGTCTTCTCACAAACTCTAACTTCTTCTAGGTTTCCCATTTAATGTTTCACACACTGCCCATTCACTTTAAAAAGGACTTCACAATCATGCTTTACCTTAATATAACCATATGGGAACACCTTAACCATAGTGAATGGTCTGGTCCAACTCGACCCCAACTTGCCAGGAAATAAGCATAGTCTTGAATTGTATAGCAATACCAAATCACTGGGTTTGAACACTCTCTTAACTATCTTCTTGTCATAGTAAATCTTCATTCATTCCTTGTATATGGCCTAGCTCTAATAAGCACAAAGTCAAAATTTGTCCAACTTATTCACCTTGCTCAGCCTCAAATTTGCTGCATCACGCCATTCTAAATTCAGCCTTTTCAATGCCCAAAGTGCTTTATGCTTCAGCTCAATCAGTAAATGAAATGCTTTTCCATATACAAGATAATATGGAGAGGCACCTATAGAGGTCTTATACACTGTTTGGTTGGCCCAGAATGGATCATCTAGCTTTTTAGACCATCAGTCCTATTGCCATTCGTAGTCTTTGCCAATATGGACTTTACTTTCTTGTTAGAGATTTCCACTTGGCCATTAGTCTGTGGATGGTAAGGTGTTGCCATACTGTGCCTCACATCATTTCTATCAATCAAAGCCTTAAACAACCAATTGCATAAGTGAGAGCAACCATCATTATTAATTGCACGCGGGGTGCCAAATCTGGAAAAGATATTTTTCTTTAGAAAAATAGTGACACTTCTGCCTTTGTTGTATGGAAGTGTAATTGCTTCCACCCATTTTGATACATATTCAACCTCTACCAGGATGTACCTCATGCCGTAGGAGATAAAAAACAAACCTATGAAATTGCTTCCCTACATATCAAATAGCTCTAACTCCAAGATATGTGTCATGGGCAGTTCATGACATCGAGAAATATTGCCTTGATGCAGGCATTGGTCACAGGATTGTGCAAAATCATGAGCATCCTTGTAGATTGTAGGTCAATAGAACCCACATTTTATAATATTATATGCTATCCGTGTACCACTATGATGACCCCCAATTGGCGATGAATGACAAGCCTTTAAAATGCTTATCATCTCCACCTTTAGTATACATCTTCAAATTACTCCATCAGAACAAACCCTAAAAAAATATATGACTCATCCCAAAAGAATTTTCTTACCTCATACATAAATCTTCATCGTTGTTGGAAGGATAAATCTTTTGGAATGAGATCACTTGTAAAGTAATTAGCAAAATCAAAAAACCTAGGAATAAAATCATAAGATGCTGTTAGCATACGCTCATCTTGAAAATAATCATCTATCTCAAGATCATCCACTTATTTATGGATCGTCTCCTCTTTAAGTCTGGATAAGTGGTCTGTGACTTGATTCTCTTTCCATTTTCAATCCTTGACCTCAAAATCAAAATCTTGCAGCAAGAGTACCTAGCAAATCAATCGAGGTTCGGCATCTTTCTTTATCATCAAGTACCTTAATACTATATGGTCAGTGTTAACTATCACCTTGGTACCAATCAAGTAGGAATGAAACTTCTCAAAAGTGAAAACCACCGCAAGTAGCATCTTCTTTGTAATAGTGTAATTTTTCTGTGTAGCGTTTAAATATTTGCTTTCATAATAAATGGGATACAAGATCTTCTATCTTCTTTGGCCAAGGATAGCACCCAAGGCTACTCCGCTTGCATCATACATTACCTCAGTAGGTGTAGACCAATCTGGTGACACAATAATAGGTGCCAAAATCAATCGCTCCTTTAGGTATGTAAAAGCCTTGAGATGCTCATCATCAAACACATATTTCAGTTCCCTCTCTAAACTTTTCCATAGGGGATTTGTAATTTTAGCTAAGTCCTTGATGAATCTTCTATAAAAATTGGTGTGACCTAAAAAGCTTCGTATACCTTTAACTGATATTGGTGGTGGCAATTTCTCAATCACCTCTATATTTGCTTTGTCCACCTCAATGCTATGTTTGGAGATATTTTGCCCTAGAACTATAATTTCTCTCACCATGAAGGGACATTTTCATAATTTAGCACTAAATTGTACTCTTCACATCTCTACAGTGCACTGGCTAGATGGGCTAGGCAATTATCGAAAGAATATCCAACCACTGGAAAGTCATCCATGAATACCTTGATCGTATCTTATGCCATATTAGAGAATATGGATATCATACATCTTTGAAAAATGGCAGGTGCATTCCAAAGTCCGAACGACATCCTCTTGAATGCAAATGTCCTATAGGGGTAAGTAAAGGTAGTCTTTTTTTGGTCCTTAGGAGCAATCATGATTTGATTGTATCTCGAGTACCCATCAAGAAAATAGTTCCAATCCCTGCCAGCAGGTTTGTATAGAACCTGATATATGATGACATTGGGAAGTGGTCTTTTTGTATCCACTTATTTAGCTTTTTGTAGTCCATGTATACCCTCCATCTAGTCACTGACCAAATTAGAATTAATTCATTCTTCTCATTTAGAGCCACTGTGATTCCCCCTTTTTTGGTACATATTGAACTAGGCTAACCCACCTACTATCTGCAATAGGGAAAACCACCCCAATATCTAACCACTTAGTTATCTCCTTTTTCACCACTTTTGATGCTCAATACTAGGAATGTTGTCTAGCTCAAGCTGTATCTTATATGCGCATATACCTGGTGGGATATCTACAATGTTAGCAATGGTCCATGCAATAGCTCTTTTGAACTTCCATAATACTAATATCAATCCCTCCTTCTATACTCCTACTAGATTTGTGCTCCTACAAAATCTGCTGCAATGATCATTGGTATGGTATTATTGGCCCTCAAAATGCATACTGTAAATGAGGAGGGAGGACCGTTTATTCCAATAATAGTGGTTCTTCAATTGATGGTCTCACAGGAGGTATGGTTCTGTTTTTCAAGTCAAGATTAATCTTCTTAGGGGCATATCTATAAGAGCCTATGCCATGTAATGCCTTAACCATCTTACCATAGTCAGCTATTCTATAGCTCTCAATGTTTATGATTACCGTGGGCAATGCTTCTACCCCTAATCTTTCCTCAATAGGCACATCAACTGTGATCATGTCATCATCCACTGTATCTATCACTACCATAACTCTCATAACATCCGACTGCAGAACTGTCATCCATATATGCAATATAACTTACTCGTGATCTTTTCTAAGTCCATATCGATCAATACTCTGCCAGTATCTAGGAAGGGTCTACCCAATATTATTGGAGAATGGGTATCAACTTCACAATCTAGAATCATGAAATCTACTGAATAGATAAATGATGCATCTTTTACCTCTATATAATGCACAATACCCACTGGCTTCTTTATAGATAGGTCAGCCATTAACAACTTTGCAGAAGTAGGGTTGAGTTTTCCTAATCCGAGCACCTTGTATATTTCCAGTGGCATAACATTTATTCCTTCTCCTAAATCACATAGGGCCTACTTAATCTCATAAGGCCCAAAAAACATGGGATGTTCACTACACCTGGATCCCCTTTCTTTTCAATGAAGTAGTATGAACACTTGAGCTAAATTCATTAACTATGTTTTGGAGCTCTTCCCTAATCCATCCATTATCACCATCACTATTGAAATAATCATCATTATAACTCAGCTTCTTAAGCTCTGGCTCAAATGGATTATCCCCATCAACATTCTTCTTATTAGGCTCATCAATAGAAGGTAGATATTGCTCCTTAGGTGAGGAGTCATCTCAAGTATCAGCCATATAGTGAACAAGTTTCTGAGGGCTCTTCACATTATCATCAGGTACTTTTTCTAAATATCTCTCCATCAAAGTGATTGAGATTTACCTATACTACTGCTCCAACTGCTTGATATCAGTTTTTTATGACCCCATCTTTTAGGCTAATCCTGGAAATTTAACTTTAAGTTTATTTAAGCAAGCTGCTTGGTTATCTTGATCGTTCATCAACATAGTTAACATCTCTTCTATTCTAGAATTTGCCTCTTGTCTGCCAGGTGGGATGCCCGTATCTTTGTCATTATGATTGTTTCAACATTGATTCCCTTGACTTTGGGCTTGGAAACCCGCCAACTGATTATCCATTTACTTCACCTTATCAGATATCCCAAATTCATGCAGTTTAGAAGAATTGATGGTTGCAAATTACTTAACCAACTCACCAATTTCTATCCGTAATAATGAAATCTCCTGGGATACAACATCCTCAACTACTCTTTGTGTACCAGATACTCTAATGTTATGAATATCAGAATATCTCTCAACCTCTCGAGCTTCCCCCCAATTAGTTAATGAGATATGATCCATAATACCTAAAGCTATCTCCCATTATAATCTCATAAAGGCTCCTCCAAAAATAGTATTTTCCATTGCTCTAGAACAGGTAGTCAGGGCTCTATAGAATATCTCTAACAAGATCATCCCTGATATCTGGTGGCTAGGTTCCATACTAAGCCTCTTCTTGAATTGAAACCATGCATCATACCATGCATCATACATAGACTCTGATTTCAGCTACCTAAAATTATAGATCTCATCCTAGTGCTACAATACCTTGGATGAAGGAAAGAACCTACTCAAGAACTATTTGCGTAGCTTCTTTCATGTTGTAATAGACCCTCTTAGCAGTTTCCTAAGTCATAATGATGCTTCTACAGTAAGCGAGAAAGGAAAAATCCTCAGTTGTAGTGCCTCCTGATCTATCCCCAGTATAATATATAAAGTGCATATCTCAATAAAATTTTCCAAGTATAGGTTTGCATCATATGTCGGTAACCCTACAAACACACCCTTTAAGTATAAGAGTTGAATCATAGCACTAGAGATATTGAATTTGAAATCAGGGGATAAAACAGGTAGAATAATTGCTCCTATATCAACAGGCTTATCATATCCCAAATCTTTTTCATCATCAACGTACGATTAAACAAACTGATATGCTGCAATAACTTAAGGTCGGCCTCTATTGTGATCTCTACCCAGTGATGCTTGGTAGTCTTTTGTCTGTCTCTGCTTAGCTAACTCCGTTTGATCTAGACTTTCAATAATAAGTCTGTTAGCACTACCCTGAACTCTATCTCTAGGGAGATTATCTCTCTTTGGCTCTGACATCCTACTATATGATTTTACAATCTTCTCTGAAAGTAAGGGATTGCCTCTACTCTGTGCACGAGGCATACCCAGATGTATTCCCAACTAAGAATAAAAAAGGAAAAAAATAAAAACTGCAATGACTTTAGTCCATACATCAACACCGTGATCCCAGGAAATAGTGTCGATTTCTTAATAACGTCTAAGTAACACCACCTTTTAGATGATGGTATGGTCGCTGTCAAGATATAGTAACCCAAATAAGGTTGGGGTCTAATCCCAAAGGAACACATGGAATTTTGGTTATCTACAGGAATTACTAAAAAGTAAATAGGGGGATTTGTTTATAGTAATGTCGAGCAAGTAGCAATATTAACTCTGGTTCAAATCAGTTATGGGTGGAAACTAGGATTGTGTTCCCTCGGGCATCTCAAATCCATAGGTTTTTCATGTGTTGTTGAACCAACCCAATACCTTACATACAGAACTGATAAGTTATATAGCTCCTACAATTTTTTGGATGAGTAGGTGGATTTCACCCTTTACCTTTTGATTCTCGAGGTGTCGCATTACTTACCCTTACCCTAATCCCAGTTAACTATTACCTTTTGAGTCTTAAGTTATTATATGAAAGCTAATAATTATTTAGATATACCGTTGTACTACAATAGATCAACTATTAACTCCCATATAACTATCATCATTATCTTTTCCTAGTCACTACTCCTTTTTTGGAGTAAGTAGCAATATATAGGAAAGATCCTAACATTTGAAATTTCTAAGACAAATATTATAATGAAGATAATATAATGCATTCCATGAGTATTGGTTCAATTCAACAATCACGCTACCTTAATTCATCAATTTTCCAAGGTTTTTGCAACCCTAACTATAGGTTTTAGCCTCTTATACTTATGAAGATATCAATAATATTCATGTTGGAAAACAAAGATGAAATCACATTAATAAGATGAAAAAAAACCCACAATCATAAACTAAATAATCAGTCAAAGTCAGTATAATGAAATCCCAAGATCAAAGATGGATCTTGAAATCAAAATATATTTCTAAGTGTTAAAAGTGTGTAACCTCTACTAAAAAGTACATAAGGGGTATTCATAGTAAAAGAGAAAACCATAAAAACTAAGCTCAAACAAAATACGAGAAAAAAGGGTTAGTGGCCTCCTGCTTCTTGCACCTATAATTTGGGCATAGGCGTAGGTGGTACCTACAGTTTGCTTCGATGCAGGTACAGACCATAAGTACCAGATGGAAAGTTTCCTGTATGTCAGCTCCCAAATTTTAGACTTTTGGTACCCACTTTCTGTACCTTCATTTCGTAGGTCCTACCTGCAGTCTGTGGGTCAACTTAGTTGGTGCCAGGAGTCATTTTTCAGATCTTCTTTGATTCTCGAACATGCTTTGGTCACGATCAAGCCAGAAAACACCCCAATCATCCATGATGACTCTAAAAGTAGTCAAAAACACCCTTTTTACCATTTTCACAAACTTATCTTCTAAATCATGGTTTTCTATAAAACATACCCAAAACTAATCATAACTAACAAAAAGGCCTTAGAAACTTGCATATTTTCCTTATTTGAAGCATCGAAAGAGCTATGTTTCAATAGCACATCTGTGCTATAGAAATAAAATGTGATGGTTATATTCTTTTCAAGGTAAAAAGGTAGTGAGTGAAGCACTACATAGGAAACCTAGAGAATAGTATGTATTGATATAGACCTTGGCAAAGTTTGAGTATCCAAAGGAACTGAGTCGTGCCGCGATGGTAAATCAAACTCTACTTGGGAGGCAACCCAAGGTACATGGATGCTTTGTGCGTCCTAGGTATGTTCTAACTTCCCTCTATTTTGTATTATTTTAGCGCATTAAGGACATTGCAGAATTTTTAGTTAGGGGTGGGTGTACCATAGCCATCATGGGTTTTTGTTGTTGTGCTTCTTTTCCTATCAGTCATGGTAAGATTGTAAAACCAACATATCTAGGATAATTCTTGTCGTATTATTTTTTATTCCTTATTTTGTTGTGTTTGTGTGTAATTAGGAGTTTTTATGTATTTAAGGCAGTAGCCATGTTTTTCATTAATTTTTGGAAAAAAAAGATACCCCTCTAAAAGTTAAATAAAAAGGGAGAAATAAAGGTGGAATAAAAAAATTAGTTAGTAAGTAATACCCCAAGGTAGGTGTAATGCCAAGGAGGCTTATTCACTTAATATGTCCATATGTACCATACCAGCCCTAAGATTACATTATAATCCGAGAAAAGTCCTATAGTGATACTAACTTGACTCTCTGAAAACTAAGGTAAAAACAATAAGGGTAAACCTATGTTACTTAATGCACAATTGATTGGAAATTCTCCTTTGAGTGTAAGTGTCTCTTGACTGTTCCTGCATTGACATGCATGATTTTATATAAGTAAGTGGGACTTATTTGTTGTGAGGACATATAAGTCATATTGCTAGCTATCTGCTTGTTTCGAGTAGTGTAACTTATACATATGCGTGGTTGTCTATTGTTAATGTAATGTCATATCTTAATTGTGTCACATTGATGTGCTTCATATTCATACACAGTTGGGTTTGAAAAGTAAGATTGGAGAGTGTGCGTGTTCCGAGCAAAAATTACTGAGTGACTGCCTTGAATATCTTACATTCTCCTAGTTAAGCGTCGTTTTTAATTTGTTGTGTTTTGTTGTCTGAGGATATGCAAATATTCTAAGTTAAGGGTATTGATGTCTATAGAAATATAGCACTTTTGATGCTTAAAATGAGGAAAATATGCAAGTTTCTGAGGTTGTTTTGTTAGATATAATGCATTTTATGTATGTTTTATAGAAAATCATGTTTTGGATACTAAGTTCATGAAAAAGATGAAAAAGGTGTTTTTGGCCATTTATTGGAGCAATTATGGATGTTCGAAACACTTTTCATCTTGTTCGTGATCAAAGCATGTTCGGAAATTGGAGAAGAGCTAAAAAGATGACTCTCTACACTTGCTAAGTCAACATGTAGATCGCAAGTAGTTCATGTGGACCACATGTGGGCAAAGAAAGTGCCAGAAATCCAAAATCACGAGAGCTGACCTATAGGATTTTTGATCCTGGCACTTGCAATCTCCACTTGTGCCCACCCTGCAAGATGTACGTGCTACCTGCGCCTAGGGTTAGGGCGCAAGTAGAGACCAAAAGTGGCCACCGACCCTATTTTCTCCTATTTTATTTGAGCTTTGATTTTAGGGTTTCCTCATGTACTATAAATACCCTTTATGTGTTTTTAGTAGGAGTTATACACTTTTGATACTCTTAAACATGTTTTGATTCTGAGATTCAATTTTGATCTTAAAATTCTTTTGTATTATATTTAGTTGATTAGTGCTGTTACGGTTGTGGGTTTTCTACTTCTTATTATTGTGATTTCATCTATGCTTTCAATTATGAATGCTATTGATTACTTCACAAGCATGAGTGGATAAAAACTCATAGCTAGGGTTTTCGAAACCTTGGTAGATTGATCAAGTAGGGGAAGTGCTATTGTTGTTCTAAACCGATACCCATGCATGCATTGTATTATTTTCATTTTCATAGTTATTCTAGTGGTTGCAAATGTTAGGATCCTGCCTAGATTATTACTACTTACTCCAAAAGAGGAGTAGTGATTAGGAAAAGATAATGACAACAGTAATTTGGGGTTTAAATGTCAATCCATGCTTCTAGGTATTATCTAAGTAAGATGGTTAGATTTCATCTAATAACTAGATACTCAAAAGATAATAGTTAACTGGAATCAAGATAAGAGTTAGTAAAGCAATATTCTGAGGATCAAAAGTAAAGGGTGAAATCCTTTTGCTCGTCTAAAAGGCTGTAGAAGGTACATAACTTATTGATTCTACATGCAAGGTATCAGATTGGTTAAGCAAAGTACGATAAGACTACAGATTTGAGAAGCCAGGGGGAACACAATCCTAGTGTTCACTCACGGTTGATTACAACCAAAGTTGATATTTGCTACTAGTTCGACATTGATACTCAAAAACTCCCATTTACTTTTCCTATTTCTCCAGTGGATTACAATAGTTGAAAGCCGCAATTATACGTATTCCCCTGGGATTTGAACCTAACCTTTATTGGGTTACTATATTTGGAAGCGATCATATCACCTCCTAAAAGGAGGTGTAGCTTAGAAGACATCACACCAGTACCTCATCCTTTTGAGATTTTGAGCTCTTTCTATCCATTGAATTTTAAGGATGAATGTCCTTTCAGTAGTGGATATTGTAATGACCATTCCAGTCATTTCCTCAGTTTTAATTTATTTTTGGCACTTTGTGCCTTCCCATAGTGGCTAGTGGTCACTTATGACTTACTAGTACTACCGGTTTGGTTTTTTAATAGTTCGTTTAGGTTTTAGGCTCATTTCCCTATTTTGAAGATTTTTCTATTAAGGAATTGGTCTTGGACCAAAACTCATAGTAAATGGCCTTAGATGAGAATTTTGATAGTGCCATTATCTCTAAAACATTGATTTTAGGCAGAGGAACCATTAGCCTAGGTCCCAAGGCTTCCAAACTTGTTTTGGGCTATTGGGTAGATTTGGTAAAAATGGAGCTATGGGTGTGGTATTTAACCAAAATGACCTCAAATGGAAATTTCAATGGTTCCATTAAGTATGAAATGTTGAATTTGGTATGGTAGCATAGTCCATTTGTGTGCATGGGGTTCTGAACAAATCTCAAGCCCCTGATCGAAGTCCATAAGAATTTGAGTTTTAGTTGTTCTTTCCAGCATCTGGTGTAGGCCACTTTTGCTCTTCACTTTCGTGAGGATATGTTTGTTTTAGTGATGGGTCATGTTATTGATAGTCGCAATCATAAGAATTATTTATCACATTCTCATTGAAGGTCAACATTGAACCCAAATCCCATTCTTACATTTCTATCGCGACTATTAGCTAATGACATCCAAGAAATACCTCCTTTTAGGTGATGATATAGTCACTGTCAAGATATAGTAACCGAACTAAGGTTGGGGTCGAATCCCAAGGAAACACGTGGTTGGTAGTTATTAACAATTATAGTCTACAAGCAGTACTGGAAAGTAAATGGTGGGATTTATTTGTAGTAATCTTGAGTAAGTAACAATATTAACTCAAGTTTAAATCAGTTATGGGTGAACACTAGGATTGTGTTCCCCTTAAAATCTCAACTCTGTAGGTTTATAGGCATTATTGAACCATCTTAATACCTTGTATGTAGAATTGATAAATTATTTACCTCCTAAAGTTTTTTGGACGAGCAAGAGGATTTCACCTTTACCTATTGAGTCTCAGAGTGTCGCGTTACTAACCCTTACCTTAGTCCCAGTTAACTGTCACTTTTTTAGTCTCAAGTTATTAGATAAAGGCTAATAATTATTAGTATATACCATTGTGCTGCAATGGATCGTTTATTAACTCCCCAAATTACCGTTGTCTTTATCTTTTCCTAGTTACTAACCCTTTGTTGGAGCAAGTAGTAAAATCTAGGCGGGATCATAATATGTGCACCCATTAAGAAATAAATCATATCGAAGATAAAGCAATGTATGCCATAGGTATTTATTTCCCATCAACAGTCGCACTTCCCCTACTTCGTCAATTTGCTAGGGTTTTCACAACCCTAGCTATGGGTTTTAGCCGCTCATGATTGTGAAAAAATCAATAGCATTCATGTTGGAAATCAAAGATGAAATCACAATGATAATATGAAACAAAATCCATAACTGTAAATTGAATAATCAATCAAAGTCAATACAATGGAATCCCAAGATTAAAGATGGATCTTAAAATCAAAATATGTTTTTAAGTGTTAAAAGTGTCGAGCTCTGTATATCTCTTCTCTCTCATCTATATCTGACTAAGAAATACATAAAAGGTATTTATAGTTTAAGAGAAAAACCTAAAAACTAATCCCGAATGAAATAGGAGAAAATTGGGTCGGTGGCAACCTACTCCCTGGACCTGTGGTCTGGTCGGGCATAGGTAGTATGAGCAAAAATCTTGCAATGTTCAGCACTCAAAATTTTGACTTTTTGGCACCAGCTTTGTGTACATGCAGTCCATACATCCTACTTACAGCCACATATTGACTTGGTAGGTGTCGGGAGTCAGTTTTTCAACTCTTCTTCGACTCTCAAACATGCATTAATCATGATCAAACCGTAAAACATCCCAATCATCCAGAATCACTCCAAAAGTAACCAAAAATGCCTTTTCACCATTTTCCAAAATTATCATCGAAATCATGGTTTTCTACAAAAAATACCAAAACCAGATCAAATCTAACAAAAAGCCTTTAGGAACATGCATATTTTTCTTGTTTTAAGCATCAAAAGTGCTATATTTCTATAACACATCAATACCATCAACTTAAAATATTTGCATGTCCTAGGAAACAAAGACACAATATAACAAAAATGATGCTTAACTAGGAGAATCTAAGATATTCAAGGCAGGCAACCATCACATTTAGTTCAAATCACAACATCCCCTCCTATATCTTTTTTTCAAAACCAACCATGTATGAATATAAAGCACAATAATGGGACACAAAGGAAACAGGATATGACAACTACATTAGGAACAAACAACCACTCATATGTACAAATTACATTACTCGAAACAAGCATATAGCTAGCAACATGAATCAAGTGCCCTCACAACAAAAATGTCCCACTCACTTATATGAAATCATACATGTCAATACTGGGACGGTCAAGAGACACTCACTCTCAACAAAGATGTTCCAGTCAATACATCCCAAATACTATAGGTTTGCCTTTATTTTCTTTACCTTAGCATTTACATTGTCAAGTCAGGATCACTATAAGACTTTTCTCGGCTTGTAATGTAGGCTTGTGGCTGGTATGATAGGTATGGACATTTAATCTGACTAAACCTCCTTGGAACTACATAAATTTTGAGGTCTTACTCACTATACAGTTGTCTTTTATTCCACCTTATTTCTCTCTTTTATTCTTTTAGTGCACATTCAGGTTGGGTGTGGCATTTTATTCTTTCTTTTTTACTTTTTTTTATTTCATAATTTTCCTCTTTTTTTTTCTTCTCTTTTTCTACCACACCCATCCCTACTAACTTTTCTCTTATTTAACCTTCTTCATACCCATTTTACACTACGCACCCCTATGATAGCCACCCTCAACTTAGGCTTTTTGCCTATGTTAAGATGCATAATGTCCAAGGAGGACAAGGGCTAAAACAAGTTCATTGTAATATAAATGGGAAGCTGAAAGGAGTAACAACAAAAATAGGATATAAGGCTAAAAATAGGGATCAAGGGATACAATTTGCACATGGAAGGTTATTTAGGCTAAAAGTGGACAAGAATTAAAAAAGGCCTATTATCCTTTCCTAACCGACTATCTTTCAACCTAAGAAAGACTAACCAAGCAAGTTCTGAATTTAACATACAAACGGAACTAGGTAGCATCTCGCACTCACATAACATAATCAGTATTACCAACTACTACCTATTCAGTTTATGTAATTATCAGCAAATGGTTATCATGTCTCTAATACTAATGCCATAACAAGATCCACAAAGTTCACACATATGTACATCATTAAAATTCTAAATCATAACATTTTGGAGGGTTATCAAAAATCAGTGAAAATCTAACTAATGGCCTAAATACTCAAAATCTCCTATTACACAAAAACAACACAATATAACACATAATTATCCTAGATATGTAGATTTTACAATCATACCACGACCGATAGAAAAAGAAGCACGATAATAAACTCACGGCGGCATAGCATACCCACCCCGAACTAAAAACGGTGCACCATCCTCAATGCACTAAAACAAAAAATACATAGGAAAGTGAGAACATACCTGGGATGCACTAAGCGCCTGAGTCAGGAGCCTCCTCAACTGGGGCATGAAAGCTGGCGGAGGTGATGGTGGTGTCGGTGCACTACTGGATGATACACCCTCTGTTAAAGCATCATGCCTCTTTCTATATACCAATGCAGTCTCTAAAGAATCATGTTCGGCCTTTTTAAGGGCCTCCTTCTCTATCATAATAAGATCCTACAAATCGTGCAAGTGACCTCTCTTGGTCCCAAATTCTAGGACCTCCTCTTCATCCTCTGCAAAAAAGTCAAACTACTACAATGGACGTAGAGGTGATATCTGGACTACAGGGGGTATCATAGAGGAAGTAGTTGCAACACAGCTCTTTGTAAGAGAGCGTAACTCTACTTATAGGATATCAAAATCCTCTCTCATTTGAATTACATTTGGCACACCTGTCTATGTATATTGGGATGCAACCCATCTCTCCAGTTCATCAATTAATGTCTGAAAATTGACACTCAGCTCTGACAGTACATCTCTTTGAGCAGCCTTCTTTCTAGCCTCGGTGTACTTAAATCTCATTCTAAACCCTGATCTCATCTGTCTAAAGAGGGTAGTTATTTTAGTTTTGAAAACCTTCAACTGAGTAACTATAGCTCTCTAGATCTCTACTAGGCTCTGCAAAAAATCACAGGATACAGTAATTATATCTATCGCATGAGCTACAGTGGATGTGCAAGCAGGCTCTGTAGATGCACCAACCAACTCTAAGGTCAAAGCCGAGGCTGAAGTAGAAGTAGCATGTGTACCCTCACCTTCAGTACTTAAATCTAGAGCATCTCTCTGCTCTACTATCTCCATGTCTATGCCAATACTTGTATCATCTATTGTGCCTCATTAGACTCTGTGAAAACTGTTGACCCCTCAGAGTAGGCCTGTGGTACTGCTGCCTACTGTCTAGAACTTCTAAAAGTGTCTGGACATGGTAGACCCTTCATGATCCTCATCTATGCAGTTGCAGTGAAAATCACTCTCTCATCAATACCCGGTAACTCAGGAATACCTACCTTATCACATACCATCTAAATCATACAAGAAAATGATAGGTTAGTAATCTTAACAAAGGATCTATACTATAGCTCATGCCTGAGGATGACAAAAAATCAATATTATAACTGGCCATCAAGTAGGCAACTAATGTAGCTCCTTCCTACGTCAATGTGTTATCTGAAGTAGTAGGAAATTAGCGGTAACGAATCAACAACCACCAAAATCTGGCCTCTAGTGTCAATATTCCCTTTTTGATCATAGTTGGCCCCTCAATCCATGGTACCTCATCAACCTGTGATGAAATACAATCGGCTATCCACTTAGCCATCTCAATCCTCTTAGCTTTACGCTTAATATCCCGCATAATATGATAATCTCGTGAAATCCTCAATCTGTGGTTGCACTCTACTGTAGATGCAGGTGTAATATAATCTGGGCCAAACATGACTCTATGAGTAGTTTCCTCTCTAATATTAACTTTGATCCCTATGACTAGTGTATGACAAACTGTGGCTGCCGTGCAAATCTAATCAGGCCTGGATGATGGCATATGAGAAGGACTATGGTGACTCTAAAGATTCATAAAACTCCTACACTATAGTCGTTCTGTAAGAATCGAGTGGCCTAGTCATCCACTATAATTGATACCTATCAAATACTGTCGAAGCTGTGGTAACTACTCTAGCCCTGATAAGTTGATCCAAAGCTCCACATAAATACATTTGTAGGGCTACCTATCTCCTAAACAGAACTATCAATATCATATATCTAATGTATCCTAACCGTACACCACCTCAGATGTCCTTCCTCAGGAGGTGTATTAGAAGCAGGTACGGGTTGTCTGCTCCAGCTGTGCATTATGGGAAGCCTGTGTTGTACCTTTCTTAGACTGGGGTACCTCTGTCTGTTGTGTATGAATAGTGGTGCCCTTCTTAGACTGGGGTACTAATGATGAATTCTCCTGCTCAACCTTTTTAATAAAATCCTAGGAGCCCTCCTTATACGGGGGTCGTAAGCATCACATGTAGAGTAGGCTCAGACTCTACCCCCATCACCTTCTACTCCTCTTTCTCATTATCGAGTAAAGAAGTATGTGGTGGTGATATCCTTGCAGACTTTATCCTCGGCCATGCTGTGACTGACTGAGCAGCCTGGCGAGTCTATCCTCATATGGCTTTGTATGTCACTACAACCAAGCATCAATACAATACTATCTCAGATACTTCTCTACCAAACTGCTAAGCTCAGAAGACTCTGCCCATCTTCTCGAAGAGCCAACTACTTTCTTCTTCACCACTTTAGGTGCCATATGTACCTAAAAAACTAAATATTAGTTTCCAACAAAAGTGAGGGATAGTGAAAGTTGAAGAAAAACTCAAAATCTAAAAAGTTTGAATTTATCCTCACTTTTCACAGCCCAATAATCTATTTGAAACCCCAACAAGTCCAATGTATACACACAAATCAAGAATCATGACTTCCAAAGTAAACAAACACATGCAACTCGTGGAATTACTTTCTTTCATTCAAGTTCAACTTGTTTAAACAGTAAATAAAGTTTTAAATCACCATTAGTAGCTAAGAAATTTACCCTTATATGAAAATTTGGAAGAGAATAATGAATAACTCAAGCAATATGAAGATTGAAACTTGTTTATAGCGTGTTTGGACAAGTTGGTATCTCAAACAAGTGTCAATTTTTCCTTTTATTAAGTGTGGGATTGGTTTATGTTTAAGGTGGGAAGTTTGAATTCAAAGAGAAATTAATGTTTTGAGGATTAGAACGAGTTAGAATGTTTTTATATAGGTGGGGGGCTGTAATAGGTCATATTTAAATGTTGGTGGGACGAAAATTTTAATTAAAAAGTGGCCCAAATTTGACCTACCCACGCCCTGTACTTGTGTTCGGGTTCAGGGTGCAGGTAGCACCTGTAGCCCACAGTTACTGGGCCCAAAATTTTGGCCTACTTTTTAGCAACCCAGACTTGGAGTATCAATATTTTTCTAGCTACTTATAGACCTGTAACTTATGTTTTAGGTCCCTAAAGTAAAATTAGGTACCAAAGTCCATAACTTACCATTTTTCATCCTCAAAATTTCAACTTTTCAATTTTCTACTCAACTTACCATATGGGACTGTGACCATGATAGGCCGATCACACAGTCCTCTTAGCTAGAAATTGATGAATGTAGCAATGTTTACCATATTCCATGTAATGTCCAAAAGCTAAAAACCTACGAAAACAAAAATAACAAAAACGTAAACACTAAAATATTGTGGGTTGCCTCCTTTTTAGGGCTTAATTTAATGTTACGGCACAACGTGGCTATATTGGTTACTCCGAATTTACCAATAAGCCCATGGGTTTCCTTCCAATATAATGGGTATCTCGGTGTTAACCTCGCAGTCCAAAATGATAAATCAATTAAGAAAATGAATTTTTCTACCCTAACAATCACATCACATCAGATTCCTATAGGCTTCTTCACTGTATGGTCAACCATCAATAGCCGCATCGAAGTTAATTCCATAGGGTTTAATCCAAGTTTCTTAAATACGGCCATCGACATTAAATTAATATTGAAACCTAAATCACACAAGGCTCGAGAAAATCTGGATGACCCAATAGTGTATAGTATAGTGTACGCCCTAGGGTCACCTTTTTCTGTGCCAAGGACCTAGTCGTGACTACACTGCAATGGTGAATTCCCTAAGCATCTTCTAGAGTTACTCATTTATTCCTTGTGACTAACCATTTCATTAATCTATCATATCCAGGTGTCTGCTCTAGTGCCTCAAGAAGAGGTATGTTAAGGCTTAACTATTTCAGTATCTTAATAAATCACTTAAACATACCTTTCTGTTTCTTCTGCATCAGTTACTGAGAAAAAGGTGGGGGTGGTGTTGAAATTTGTCTTACAGCTGGCTCAATGACCGGACCCTTACCTTTGTCTTTAGTAATTGTATCTCTATATTTTGTCACCTCCTCGAACTCCACAGTATGTGTCTCATCATCAATAACTTCTTTAGTAGGTACTGGGGGATCCATAGTAGTGATACCACTTCTTGTGTTGATAGCAAGTACGTGACCATTGTTTTTTGTATTTTGCACTTTGTTGATCAAAAGGGTACTTGTCTTTCTCTGGTTTAGAGTTGCTGACATCTGCCAAAACTAATGCTCCAGCTACTTGATAGCAGTTGCATAAAACTCAACCTTCTGGGTCAATCCTAAAATATCAGCCTAAATTTCCTTAAGGATGGTCTCCTGATTTTCCTGACCCTTCATCAATTTAGCCAGCATCTCCTCCATTCTAGATTCTGCATCACATCTACCAGGTGGAATGTATCTATCTCCCTTCTCTTAATAGTTATCCTACTTTCTTTAGTCATCATACGGTCTCTGTGCCTATCATAATAGTTTTGACCTTGGTTCCCTTGCCCTTGGGCTTTGAAACCCGCCATTTGATGATTCATATTATTAGCTTCATCTTCTAATTCAGACTCATATGATTTGGAAGCTGAACCTTCTGATGCCATTGCATTCACTTTCTCAAAATTTGTTGCTACAAACTACATTGCTAGTACCCCTAAATCATTTCTTAGAAACACAATTTCTTGATCTACTGTATCATCAGCTGCTTTCTAGTCGCAGGAAGCACCTACAGCATAAGTACCATATCCATTCTCATCCTCTCGAGTTTGCCACGCTCGGTTAGTAAGTGAGATCCAATCTAACATCTCCGAAGCTGCCTTCTAACGAAGTCTCATAAAGATCCTCCTGAGATGGTGTCTTTTATAGCTCTGGAGCTGATGTTCAGGGCTCTTTGGAATATCTCTGATAAGCTTTTCCCTGAAAACTGATGATTGGGCACCAAGTTTAGCTTCTTCTCAAACTTGAACCAAGCCTCGTACATGGACTCTAACTGCAGATGCCTAAATTATAAATCTCTTCCTTAAACTGCAACATCCTTGATGGAGGAAAGAACCTATTTAATAATTGCCCGTACAACTTATTCCAAGTCATGATAGAACCTCTTGGAAATTCCCTTAACCATAAAAATGCTTCTCCTATAAGTGAGTAGTGCAAAAGTCTTAGTTTAAGTGCTTTCTGATTTACCCCTTGGATTGGTATACGAGTTACAGATCCCAAGGAAATTTGCTAGGTGAATTTACATTATCGGTAGGCAATCCTGCAAATACACCCTTCAAATTTAGAAGTTAGATCATGGAACTCTTGATGTCAAATTTGATGCCTGGGGAAAAAATAGGAGGTACTATGGCTCCATTCTTTGTAGACTCAACATATCCCATATCTCCCTTATCATCTATATATGGTTGTACTACTAATATGGGGGGATAACTTGATCACAAATACCTCTAGATCTATCTTGAATCCTATTGAGTGTTGCTTGGTGGTCGTCTGCTTGTCTCTGTTTAGCTAGATCTACATCCCTTGCTATTCTATGAGCTTTTTCCACTGCTCTTCTTTTGACTTCACTTTGAGATAATAGCTTACTAATATGGTGATCAATAATATTTTGTACTCCCTCGATAGGAGGTACAACATCATGAACTCCTTTAGGATTATCACCTCTTCAGCTCAGTCATCCTACTAGGTGTTTGTAGGATCCTCTCTGGATTTAAATTCACCGAGAGTAAGGGATTGACTCTACTTTAGGTGATAGAAATACATCAGCATATGCCCAATTAAGAACAAAAATAAACTAAAAACCCAAGAACTGCAATAACCTCAATCCATAAACTAACATCGTATTCCTCAACAACAGCACCAATTTCTTGATGACATCCAAGAAACACCTCCTTTTAGGTGACGATACAGTTGTTTTCAAGATATAGTTACCCAAGTAAGGTTGGGTTGGAATCCCAAGGGAACACGTAGTTTGCAGTTATCAACAGTTGTAGTTTACAGGCAGTACTAAAAAGTAAATGGGGGGATTTTTTTGTAGTAATCTCAAGAAAGCAACAATATTAACTCTGGTTGAAATTAGTTATGGCTGAATACTAGGATTGTGTTCCCTCTGGTATCTCAAATCTATAGGTTTATGTGCGTTGTTGAACCAAGTCAATACCATGCATACAGAACCGATAAGTTATGTACCTCCTATAGTTTTTTTGGATGAGTAGGAGGATTTCACCATTTAGATATTGAGTCTCAGAGTGTCGCGTTACTAACCCTTACCCTAGTCTAAGTTAACTATCACCTTTTTAGTCTCAAGTTATTAGATGAAGGATAATAATCATTTTACTTATACCGTTGTTCTGCAACAGATCGACTATTAACTCCCCAAATAACTGTTGTCTTTATCTTTTCCTAGTCACTACTCCTTTATTAGAGCAAGTAATAAAATCTAGGTAGGATCGTAATGTGTTCACCCATTAAGAAATCAATCATATCGAAGATAAACCAATTCATGCCATAGGTATTGATTTTCTGTCAACAATCGCACTACCCCTACTTTGTCAATTTGCCAGTGTTTTCACAAACCTAGCTATGGATTTTAGCCTCTCATGATTGTGAAAAAGTCAATAGCATTCATTTTGGAAAGAAAAGATGAAATTACAATGACATGATGAAAGAAAACCCACAACCATAAAATGAATAATCAATCAAAGTCAATACAATAGAATCCTAAGATCAAAGATAGATCTTGAAATCAAAATATGTTTTTAAGTGTTAAAAGTGTCGAACTCTGTATATCTCTTATCTCTCACATATATCTAACTAAAAAGTAAATAAAAGGTATTTATAGTGCAAGAGAAAACCCTACAAACTAAGCCCAAATAAAATAGAATAAAACTAGGTCGGTGGCCTTCTAATCCCTATACCTACGGTTTGGTAGGGCACAGGTACTACCTGCATCCCTGGCACAGGGCACAGGTAGTGGGTGTAGGTAGAAAGACCAAAAATCTTGCAATGTTCAGCTCTTCAGATTTTGACTTTCTGGTACCTGCTTTGTGTACATGCAGTCTATAGGTCCTACTTGTTTCGACATATTCACTTGGTAGGTGCTGGGAGTCAGTTTTCAACTCTTCATTGACTCTCAAACATGTAATAATCACGATTAAACTGGAAAATATCTCAATCATCCACAATTACTCCAAAATTAACCAAAAATGCCTTTTTTCACCATTTTGACGGACCTATCATCCAAATTATGGTTTTCTACAAAACATACCCAAAACAAATCAAATCTAACAAAAAGCCCTTAAAAACTTTCTTATTTTCCTCATTTTATGCATCGAAAGTGCTATATTTCTATAGCACATCATTAGCATTGCATTTGGAATAGCTAGATCTGCCTGCCTTTGCATTTGAAGTCCATTGCCCACTTTTACAAGGGTAATTTTCTCAGTCATTACATTTGAGGCCCTTGGCCTCCGCGCTCACAAAGGCCAATTGACAGGAAGTATATAATCCTCTTCTACACAATTTTATTCATTTTCTCAACCCTAATCCATCATTAATGGACTATTAAATAATTAAATTTATGGGAAGTTATCCTTGGGGATAAGGTAAGTTAATTTAATACCTCTTGATAATTTCCCATTTTTTTCTATTTATTTTTATTCTTTTCCTTGATTGATTCCTATAAATTAGTTTTGAATCCCTCAACCTTGTGGGCTGATATGATTCCTAATTTATACCTCATTTGTGTATAAATCCCAAGCACACATTCTTTGTCCTTTGAGGGACCGCGTGTCAGATTCAATTTTGGGAAGCAGGCTAAACAAATCTATTTTTGACCCAATTTTACATTTGGAGTTTTACATTACAATATGTGTATCATTTACTCAGACTAGTGCATAGCTTACTATTTTGATAGTGTGATGTCATTCTGAGATTGCGGATATAAGATGAGTGGTTTATGGATAGTTGATATTGTAGTTCAGCCTCTAGGTAGGCATCGATATATTATATCTATGAGATTATGTAGTATATATTTTACATGCTAGGTAGGGATTATAGGTTATTTTTATACCTTGATCTATCATGAATTGACCTAATTAGGGGATTTAGGATAGAAAAATGACTCGAACCTTAGCCTAAAATACATGTTAGGGATGTAGGATCCTCTTAAATCGGATTATGGACTTGTTTGCCCATAGATTGACATAAAGGACCCTTTAGTATTAGAATTACCAGATTGCTTAGTTGATTGGACAATATTTCCTTACTAGATACATTTGGTAACTTCATGCCCTTGTTTACCTTAGTTTTAGAATTTTTGTGCTGACAAATGTTAATTTGTATAAATTCTTGGGACCAAGGCCATTTTAGATGCCAGTTGGATACCAGGTCAGTATTCTATCCTTAGACAGTACTTGATTATAGTTTCAGATACGTAGATGCTTATAGTTGTATTATTTTGATATTAGTAATAGCATGTATACACTTAGAAATATTTGCACTTATGTAGTTGTACAATTCTGATTAAAACTTTGGCTTTACTACTATTTACTAAAAAGGGATTTATTCCCAATTTTCTTAACTTTAAAATTAATTATTTGAAAATAGAAGGCGTACCATCCTTATTATAGAATTACGACATTTTAAGCTAAACACATTACTTTGAAAATTTGATTGAGGTTTGTTTTGATCCATAATTTATCCACTTATTTTAATACTACTTATTCACTTCAGTCAAGGGAAATTCTGATCCTTTCTGCATTACTATGCCATTTTAGTTTTGAATTTGATCTCGAGTAATGAATTTACTGATATTCACTTTTTCAGTTTCAGTTCACATTCGATATTTCTTATACTTTATATATCTCGCGGGTACTAGATGGGGTAGATTTGTTATAATGGATTATAGAAGTCCTAGTGTTGAACCAAGTAATGTATACAGATATCTCAATTCCCATATGGGCCTCTTCATCAGATGAGCCATAGTACCAAAGAATGATGGTCGCCGTTAGTCTTGCTTTTGCAATATATTGAGATGGAGAAGGTTTATCCACTCATTACATTATGGAACTTGATTGGATATGGTACTTGGATCATCTTGAATCACATGGTTTTCATGACTTGTATTCATTCATATGCATAACCTATCACTAATCATTTGACATCTGCATCTAACGGTATTATCGGGGGCTATATAGGTATATGTTATGATTGTTGTTTGTCGAGTGTTTGACTGTACCATCCATGCTTATGGGGGAAAAGTTAGGTTTTTGTTTTTTTGAACTAGAATATTACATTATTGTTTAGTTCATGGTAGGCTGGCCATAGAACTGGTACCAAAGGTTGTCGGTATATTTTGATTCATTTTCTCCTTATTATGATGAGACTTAGGTTGTTACACCAAATCCATCTCTTAGATATTTTAGGTTTAGTTAAACAGTACGATATATAATGTCATGACCCGATCAGGTGCCTTTTCGTAATGGGCATCCAAGTCTGACCGAGATCGGAGACCACCCCCATTACCTAACCCAACCTCCAGCTACCTGCCCTAAGTTGGCTGAAATTTGAGCATGTAACAAAATAGTGTAACATCTCACATGAAGACTCTGGGATAAGATCACAACCTTGACCGACCCAAATGAGTCCAACCATCCTATATGAACAATCTAACCATACCAAATCAATACCAAAATAAGGTCCATAAACCAAGACATAACCAAAGATGTTCAAAAATATAATATAATTAATCCCAAAATGAAATACGATGGAAGAACCAACAATATCTTCAATTAATGTTATCCCTTCAGCTTATTCCAATGTGAAGGATGGCACCAATATCGATCCCACCCATTTCAACCCATAGTAGTAACACAAAGCCTCTAATCAAAGATAAATAAAATCCAATTGGGACATGCCCCCAACCATGGAAAAAACCAATATCCAAAATAAAATAAAAATGTCTAAAAATATCCATAACATGAAATGGAGCCTTCCAAAAGGATGAAAGCTCACCACTTCAGTCCAAATACTGATCCTCGAGTCAATCACTATGTAGAAGGAGTAGATCGATCAGTTTCTGCATAGCATAGGTATACAACTGCCAGTAGATAGGTTAGCAGGTGAGCGCTAGCATGATCTCAGGAATAAGGATAAAATAATGCCATTTATAAAACCAAGTAAAACCATCCATATGTACACAATGATATATATATATATATATATGTATAAACATGCTTGGAAAGGGGAGGGTTTAGCATGCCTTTAAAATCTTTACCTAGGATGTATAGCTTTGCCGTCCTAAACCACCCATGGGTTATATGGGTTCATCTCCCCCTACTGAAAAGGAACCAGTGCATGAAGCTACACGACTAGGGAAGAAAATTAGGAATTTCTAGTACATCCCCCAAAATATAGTATGGCATCATGCACACGGTCATCAAGACCCACCTCACATTGACAAATATGAGTTTCCAGTTTTGTTCCCCTCAGAACCTCTACCTTTAATGGCTTTACAACACATCCCTCCATTATTGCCTAATTAAAACCATTGCCAAGCAATTAATCCATTTATTATTTATTAACCAAGGCCAATTAGTGGTGGTATCATCATACAGGCCATACTTGTAAGTACAATCCATCGCCAACTACATATAGGTGTAAGATAACTTCTAAGTGCCGTTCCATTTACCATATCAAACCACTTTAGGGATTCCATGTACCCCTAAAACATAACTATTTAACCATTTACCTTACCAAGCCATTTAAACCATGCATAATTCCTTTACTAAGTTTTAGAACAAGTAAGAGTTCCATTAAAATACTTAATGCAATGAAAACATTATTATAGGTATTTTGTCAAACATATTAGGGGCATAATATATCCAAAACCAATTCCAATTACCATCAAACCATTCCCATGCAATCCAATTATCCAAAACCACCATTAATGTACATAAAGCATAATTAAAACCATGGAAAACCATAACCAACTATTTAATGTCAAAACCCCCAATTCATATTTGAAAACCAAAATCATACAATCAATGAAGTCATGAAAACATTCATAAACACTATTCTTATAGTTATAATTAACAATGAGGGAAGACAACATGCCTTAAACTAAGATGATGATGGAAAGAAATCACCAAGACAAGCCCCAAATCAATTATCTAGTTAAAACCTTAGCTTTCCTTGCCCAAAAGCTTTTGAGAGAATTGTAGAGTGTATAGAAGAGTTTCTAAGTGTTAATGAATGGAACAGTAGGATAAATAACCTCCCAAATAGGTTAGAAGTCATGGGACCTTATTAGGGTAAGTGGGGAAATATCCAGAATACCCCTAATTAAGTTGTACAAAATCTTATCCCAGGGATACGACTGACCCTCAAGAGTGGTACCCTCGAATACGAGTGGTACCCTTCATCCGCACCCCAGGCAGATTTAAACCCAAGAAAGATTTAGACACTTTCCACCATATGAGTCTGGACTATGACTCGTACCCTGGCTTACAACTCATGGTAAGCACTCATACTCAGGTCTAACCTAAGTAACCAAGTCTAAGATTAAGTTAAGGAATAAAACGATTCGTAACCACTAATATGACTCATACCCCTAAGTCGTATCCATTCTAGTAACCAAAATCCATCCTACCAACCAACACTAGTTAGCATACGATTGGACTATACAATCCATACCCCAATATACAGCTCATACCCATGATTGTATTGGATCCAGAGACCATAATTCTAGGAAGTTTTATAGGGTCGAGAAACTAGGGTAATTCATGATCATTTCCTTTACTAACTATTATTATAATAAATATTCTTTCTCTGTATCATTTCTATATATCTCTCTTATATCGCTCCATTCGTACCTCTATTATACATTTATCTTTCTTCCTTCACTATGCTATCATATATTGATTGACTACTTCTAAAATTGCATTTTCCCTTGGTTATTGGTAGTACTTGATAGTTTACCTTTCTTTTCCATTAGAATTATTATGTTTCATTTGCTGAGTAGTTGCCTGTAGTTTATATTCCCATGGTACATGTTATTTATATGTGCAATGTACTCACTCGATTGATGTCTAATGAGTACCACATATTGGTACTCATACTACACTTTTGTAGCTTGCAGATCATAATATGATATCTCACTGCTGATGTGCGCATCATGCTAAGTTGCCTTAGATCAGATATTTGGGATGAGCTTCTGATATTTGGAGTTGTTCCTACTCTACCTCTTATTATTAGACTGGTCTCTACTTTTGTATTTCATAGATGACTCAATATGCATTTATATTATATTTTATCTTGTACTCTGATTGTATTAGAAGCTCATGTACTAACTTCACTAGGTTTTAGGGATGTATCTATTTCTTCTTGCCTTCTTTTTCTTTTATTTAGTTTTTTTCTATTATTTTTATTTATACATTATTAGCTATTCTGATCTACGAGTTGGGTTACCTACGGGCGGGTATGGTAGGTACTATCATGACCTAAGAAATTGGGTTGTGACAAATTGATATCAAAGCCTAGGTTTATTGGTGTTGTTAGTATAAGAGCTAAGTGCCTAGTAGAGTCCTGCTGATCGATGTAAAGTCATCTGTATCCTATCTTTAAGAGGCTATAGTGAATTCTTAGAAGATTCTACTCTTTCATTCCTTGTTATGTGTCTTTACTCCTACGAACCTCTAAGTACTTCTTTGGATCTACCCTATCCATATATATAACATAAAGTTCCGAATGGTACTTTTGTATGTGTTTTTGGAGTTTCAGCTCAACATTTGACTGAGAGATTAGAGATTCATATTGAGGGTTACGTCATTTAGAGGGTTTGAGACTAGCCCATGCTCTGAAAGAGTTTGGGTTAACCTCAGCTTTTTAGGATACTGTGTTAGGGATTTTGAGCCTTTTTGTGGATACGTCATAATTGGTGGTGGTGTTCGGTGCAATGAGTGATTCTCAGGATAGAATTAGTTTAATTAGTGTTCAAAATTGATTTTATCAGTGTCGGAGTTTGAGATTGGGTTTTTCAAGTGGGGTAGACATACTTGTATGATACATTATATAGAGAATGAGATGGTATGGAGATTTATTAGAGGATTAACTTTACCACTCTTCTTGGCGACATAGTATTTGGTAGTGATGAGTGGTGATTTTACCACTTATTCGCACTCAACATTCATACACATTACCTTATTTTGAATGAATAAACAAGACATAATTGTGATTAAATGTACTAATATCCACTCTTTGTAGGCATAGGGTTGAGGGGAAATAAATATATGCATTAGAGCTTAAAATAATCAAAAAAGGAGGAAGAAAGTGCAGTTGAATACCTGGAGTAGAAGGGCCTCAGTTACCACAGTCACAGTCTACTGACCATGTTTGTGATAGTAGCAGGGTCAATCAACCACGGTCGCGGTGAAGCTGGTGCAATCGAAACTTAGCAGAAGAGTTTAGCCTAAGGGTAAATCTAGAAATGCAAGTAGTTGATCCCAATTTTGACAAAAAAACTCAAACCTTAGAATGACTGATCATATTCCATTTTCCCTAATTTTCTTAGGTTTAGCTCTTAAGTTCAAGCCTCCATACTCAGAGAAGAAAATATTGTATTAATTTTAGGTGAAGAATACATTGGAGACCTTCTAAGAGGAAAAATAGCTCACTTCCATTATTGATTTATGGGAGTGCAAAGTTTGAAGTAATATTCACTTAAGCTTCAGTAAATAATTTCAATGGAGATTATGGGTATAACTTTTCTTATTTATCTTATGTGTAGCTAGATCTCTCTCTTAGGGTAATATGTGAAGAGGGATTAAAGTGTATGTGTGTTCTTATTGTAAGCCTCAATTTGGTAGTTCATACTTATGGGTTTTATCATTGCTATGCTAAATTAGTTGGGATTTATGGGTGAAAGCCCCAAATACCCACATGGATTTGATAAGTGAATGCTCCAAACTCTAAAAATCTCAAGGCCATCTTCAGAAAAAGGGTTTTGGGTGAACTTTAGGAATCCACATCACCCTTAAAAGAGGGATGTGGAGACCAAAGCAATGATAGGCAATTATGTGTGTAGTTTACTAAATTTTCACTTAGACATAAGGGTGATTGTTAATTTAACTATACCATAGGTATCATCCTAGAAATAGGGATACCTAAATTGAAGTTTGGTTATCAAATAATAAACACATCCATTAGGTATTCAAAAGAATCAGTGGGTGAAAGTTTGGTGTTTTGTTGAAAGACTAGCATCAAAATCTATAACCGAACCTACCCATATTTGACTTACTAAATTGATATTGACTACTAACACCTACATGTCATTCCCTTATTAATGCATAATCCTAAGATCCATACCTAATTTTTAAAAGTCTAATTATTCGTAGCCCCAAATTTATACTAGAAAATCCCAAAAAGAAACATTAGTGTTAATACTCGTCTCCCCCATTTTTTTTGTACTATTAGTTTGAATTTAACTTGTATCTATTATTTCAAATCAACTTTATTACCTCTCACATTTTTCCTCATAGATTCGACCCCGACTCCTAAGTTAGGTAAATATATTGACGACGATCGCCTTGCACTCAAATTGTCGTGTAGGTTGAGCGTTATGAAAAATGGTGCCATTGTCAGGGAACAATTTTGCGTATTAAGTTAGTTTAGAATTTTAGCTTACTTTCTTGAATTCAAGCTTGTAAATATTTTTCTTTGATTTTCTTTTGTTGGTACATTTTTATTCTATTTTAGTTTTTGCTATGGTATCTTATGACAAATATGATTTTGGTAGTCGGGAATTCTATTATGATGACCCATGTCCAATTTATGGCGGACCACACTTCAGGAGAGATTATAACTATGCTCTTCAGAGAGAGATGGACCCACTATCTCAATCCTATAGGGTGTATAGGTGTCCTTTATGTAGTGGTCAAGATGGACATTGGGATGACTGTCCAAATGCCCCCTTCCTCTATTATGCTATTCGGGTTGCTAGTTCTTCTTATGACTTTGATAGGTCCTATGATGAGAAGAAAAAAGATAAATATACCAAGTCTAATAGCTTTTACACAAGGCTGCTAGCTATTTAGGATTGGGTAGATGCAATGGGGAAGAATATAGAAGACATGCAACAAGAGGCATTAGGATAGAAAAGTGTCAAGATAGAGAAAATGGGCAAAGAGGAAAAGCTTAAAACTATCACTACCTTGACCATTTCCCAAGAGAAGGTTCATGAAGAAAAGAAACCAAGCTATGATGATGAGCTTGGTTGCAAAGACTCATCAGTGACTTCCTATTCTACCAAATCAGATGAGGAAGAAGATGCCAAAATAAAAGGAATGGTACTAGAGTCCAGAGAAGAATCAAGGAAAATCTCTTATGATGGCTCTAGTTCATTTTGGGGTAAAGATGATTTGGAGGAGACAATTCCGAAATTAGGGGTTGGACCTCGTTCAAACCACTTTTTAACATTATGCCTCTAGGATGTCATGAGAATCCATCCACCGAGACAAATAATGGATTGTAGGGAGATAGAGTATGATCCCTATATCTTGGAGTTTGATATTCCAAAGGAGCATATAGAACCCCATCCATCAATGGCCAAGTAACTCAACTTCCAATATACAAGGAGTGGCCTATTAATGTGCTCACTTTTACACAAGGAGCCCAACCAAAAATTTGATGCGAAGTTGGGTAAAAGGTTTAAGTTTTCAAAATGGTAAGATTGAAGCTTACTTTCCATTTCCTCACCTCTTTCAAGTGTTATCTTTGAAGATCTGGATCTTCTATCCCTCTGCTGCTCATTGCATATTAGATGAAAGTTGGGATGGAGATTCAAATCTTATAAGTGCAGACACAAAAGGAAGTGAAACGGGCATCGTGCTAAGATGTTAAACTAAGCGCTTGATGGGAGGCAACCCATCATGCCATGAAAAGTGTCACATATCCTTTTTATTCATGCATGATAGAGTAGATTTTATTTTTGCATTTATTCATGCACAATCAATGTAATGTTAGTGCTAAGAGGAATTTTGACTAAAGTTTAAAGAGGGACGTATGAAATTGGCAGTTTGGACTGAACACAATGTGCTAGAGACCTGATTTTTTGGTCTTAATTACCTCAGTCTATGCCACCATGATTGCGGAGATGACGTGATTGCGATTGTGGAACTATGACCGCGATTGCGGTCAAATCTGTTTAAAAGACCATTCGAATGGCCTTTCTTTCTTACTTATCTCTCTCAGTTTATTTCAAAATTCTCTCAAATTTTTAGCTTTGCATTGCATATCCAATAGTCATTCATCCCATGCATTAGCTATTTGCAAAGTTTTCTCAACTCCCTTGATTTGGATACAATTACATGCTTAGAACTTGTTGTTTAGGAAAGGCCTGAATGATGTGTTCATTACTAAATACATGTTAGTTTATGATTATTTATATGGTTATCTATTATAGTTGGTGTATACACTAATAGGGAAGTCTTGAGTACCCAAAATTAGGCCTAAAAATGCTCGAATTGAAGTGTCCACCATGTGTTCAATTTAATTCCCCAATGAGTCTAACTTAAATCTTTCAGGTCTGGGGCCACCATCATTCATTCTAAGCTTAAATTCTCTATTTATAATGTTGGTATGCCTAGTTGGAATAAATAATTGGGGTTAAAATTGTGTTTAGAAGAGTATGTATAATCTGTCGACTAAGGTCTCAAGTGCAATAATTGCTGTCCCAATGATCGTGATTGAAGTACCATGATCACGGTCAATGCTCTACGATTTATATACCTAAGGGCAGTGTCTGCAGGAACCAAAAATTAGTGTACATTTAATTCTTCCCCCAAAACCTTTTGTAACACTGCTACATGCATTTATTTGTTTGATCTAGCATATTTTTGGTATAATAGTACTAATGATGGCCTAAGTGGCATTGTTTATAGGGTCTAAGCCTTAGAGATGGAAGAATTTGACAACACCATATTCATATCCCTACAATGTCAAAACCTCTACATTGCAGACTTGCATAGGACTAAGTTACTCCCTAAAAAGGGTATTATCTTAGACAAGGTAGAGAAGAAGCTCCTAGGATTCCATTCTAGACTTGCCAAAACTGGGTGGAGGTGCTTTGCTTCTGACCCTTGCTATGTAAATAAGCAGTGGGTATGGGAGTTCTACCCTAACCTAAGCATAATTTGTTTCACAAACCCGATGATGACTATTAGGGGAAAGCAAGTAAACTTTAGGACAGAGCAGATCAACAAGGTGTATGGAGTCGCAAATACTGACATGGAGTAGTTCCATACAAAATCATGCAAGCCAGGGACCTAGATGGCAATTAATTTATGTCCAGATAAAGAGGTTCCCTGCACTACTACCAATAGAGACATTCTGATGAATGACTTCATAGCTGAGGCAAGGCTTTGGCTAAATATTATCTATAGCCGAGTATCGCCATGCACTAATATGACCATTGTTACTGACTTGCAAGCTCAAATATTAAACTGCTTTCTCTATGGCATCACCCTGAATGTGGGAAAGATTGGGCACTCAGAGTGGAGGTACTTCAAAAATTATGAAGGTACATATCTTCTCTTCCCTTCCTTTATCACAGAGCTATATAGAAAGGCATATGTGGAGGAATATGCTGCAGCTACAAGGTACTCCCAGGACCTACATCTTTCAATTCAAGTTCAGGGGTGAAGGTGCCCTAGATATGGACTCAGGTAAGTTGACCTAGGAGGGCACAAATTAATGTAGACCTTAATCAGCTAGCCCCTTTGATGACATATCAGGCTAGATGCAGGAGGTTAGAGAGCTAGTATTCAAGTCATCTTAAGGGCCAGGTGAGCCATCCACCGCTAGCCACTCGTATGTAGCTTAGTCAGAATATGAGAAATACAGGGAGGAGAAGAAGAAGCAGGGATCCACTATCGCCAGTTTAGAGAGAGTTTATATAGACTTAACTGCATCACATAAGGACCTCAGGGATTTACATAAAAAGATGGTAAAAAGAGTGAAGAAGAGAGATAGATTCTTCAAGAAGCTATGGAAGGGGGTGAAGGGCATCTTTAAGGTACTCAAGCCCAACCATCGACTACTTTTACCTAGAATAGATAGTGAGGATGAGACCCCTACTGATTGGTCTACCAATAATGCTTATGGTGATGGTGCAGAGTCAGCAGAAGAGAGCAGTACTTGATTCAGATTCAGGGAGACCCCTCTTACTCTTGATTTATTGCATATACCATGAGGATACTACATTTTTTTTAGTTGGGGTGCCCCCGAATTTGTATTTTTATGATGTTATGTTGATAGATATTTCATTTTATGTTGTTATTTTAGGATGACTTTCCAGATATTATTTGTTTTTTTTTTCAAATCCTCTTTCTTTAGGAACTTTGACGGTGCCAACATTTTATGGATTATCATGTTTTTCTTTTAGTCTAAGTTTTTCTTCTTACTATAGTTTTATTTTGATTTTGATTTACATGACTAGCTTTGCCCTATGATAGATTGAGTGATGATATTCTTAAGGGTAAAGTGGCATGATTGGGTTTTGAACCATAGATACAAGGGAATTATGAGTACCCATAGCTTATGTCTCATGGATACAGGGAAATTCTGAGTACCTATGGCATTGTTGATTAGGGATCACGTTATATCTGAGTATCCATATGGGTGGGTTTCCCATTTTGAGCTAAAATGTGAGGCTAAGGCTTTGGTTGTTGCCATAGTTTAGCAAATTGTGTGTGGTGCTAATGTAAAATGAACAACCCCCTCCATCTAATTTTTTTCAAAAAAAAAAAATTAACGGCATGGATGTGAACAATTTTATAACAAAACTTTTTATCTTTTTGTGGCTCCATAAATTTTTGACTTGTGAATAGAATTAGATACTCCAAAATTGTCTCTAGCGGGAGGAACATTTAAGCTCCCTTGGCGAATTTTGCATGCCATATATGGAGAGCTATTTTCATTCATCTCTTGTATACTTGTGTTATCTAGAACTTGCCCTGTTACTCTTTCAAAACTAATTTTGATTGTACTTGGTTGGAGAAATGATCTTAGGCCAACTTTTTGATTTTGGAAACCACTTTATCCTAAAAAGCCTACCCAAGCATGCATGCAATTCCTATTTACCCACTTTGAGCCTTTGGACCTTTCTTTGGAAAATACATTATAAGCCATGAACCATTATTTTAATCCCTTTTTTGAACTATGCCCTTCTAGAACTTAAAAATGAAATTTGAGGCTAAAAGCCGAAGTTGGGGGTGGTAAAGATTGATGAAAGTAAGTTTGGGGCCACGAAGTTGTAAATGAAATGCCTATTATGCCTTAACATTGAAAGCAAATGAATAGAAAAAGAGACAATCAAACAAAGGAATGAATTGCACTAGAGTGCAAGAAAAATAAATGAAAGAAAATGGGTGAACAAAGAAGGCAAAAGGTAGGCATGAAAAATAAGAGAAAACAAAGAAAAGTGACCTATAGTAAAAAAGGAGGACTGAAAAGTGTGATGTAGATGTTCAAGGAAGGGTGTAGCCATGTTGTTTCCAAATGATATCCTACCCTAACCCAAACCTATCTTACAAGCTTAGAATTCTTTTGAGATCTATAACCATTTACTTTATTTGTGGTGGAGATTGAAAATAGGGGCAAGCCTATGGTATGACACTTATTGCATAGAGATTTCTTTTGTGAGGGAAAGATTTTTTGTACTTAGAATTCCTTGCTGCATATTTGGTAGCCTGGAGTGTAAAATTCTCTTTCTTGTGAGGTTGGCATGTGAAACAAGTTGAGGTAGGTGATTTTATCACCTTTCGAGCAATGAGGCAGATAGAGTATGACTTAGTTTGGGTTAAAAATTTAGTCACTTCTAGAGAATTAGTTGTTGTTGGTTGATTTCTCTTTGAAGTCTCATGTATCCTTTGATACTGCATCCTATGATGAGGGGAGTAATGAAAAAATAGCTTAACGTACGTGCAATGAGCTACTTGTGGTAGTGACTAAGGTTGAAGTCATTGTGATCTTTAAGCTACGACGTTTGGGCATATATAATTATGTCTCATGGTAAGAGGTAGTGTTAGTTGAGGACAAGAACTAGCTTTAAGTTGGGGGAGGGGGGGTTGATGAGTGGTGATTTTACCACTCATTTGCATTTAACATTCATACATATTACCTTGTTTTGAATAAATAAACAATACATATTTATAATTAAATGCACTAATATCCTCTCTTTGTAGGCATAGAGTTAAGGGGATATAAAGATGTGGATTGGAGCTTAAAATAATCAAAAAGAGAGGAAAAAAGTGAAACTAAAGATTTGGAGTTGAAGGAGAAGACCGAGACACAACAGTAGTAGGGTCAATCAATAGCGGTCGCGTAAGTATATCGCGGTTGTGGGGGCCATGGTCATAGCCAAGCTCGTGCGATCGTGACTTTGCGAAAGAGTTCAGCCCGAGGAAAAATTTGAAAATACACTTGGCTGATTCCAATTTTGACAAAAGACTCAAACCCTAGAATGATTGATCATATTCTATCTTCCCTAATTTTGTTAGGTTTAGTACTTGCGTTCATAGCCTCCATACTTGGAGAATAAAATATTTTATAAATTTTGGGTAAAGAATACATTGGAGACCTTCTAAGAGGATGAATAGCTCACTTTCATTGTTGATTTTAGGGAGTCCAAAGTTTGAAGTAACATTCACTTAAACTTCAATACATTATTTAATGGAGATTATGGGTATATCTTTGCTTATTTATCCTATGTGTAGCTAGATATCCCTCTTGGGTTTATGTGTGAATAGGGGTTAAAGTATGTATGGCTTGTTATTGTTAGCCTCAATTTGGTAGTTCATACTTATGGGTTTTATCATTGCTATGCTAACTTGGTTGGGATTTGTTGGTGAAAGCCCCAAATACTCATATGGGTTTGATGAGTGAAAGCTCTAAACTCTAGAAAGCTCAAGGCCATCTCCAAAAGAAAGGTTTTGGGTGAACTTTAGAAATCCACATCATTGATCCTTGAAAGATTAATGTGGAGACCAAAGCAATGATAGAAAATTATGTGAGTAGTTTTCTAAATTTTCACTATCTTAGACATAAGGGTGATTGTGAAGTTAACTATACCATGGGTATTATCCTAGAAATAGGGATGCCGAAATTGAGGTTTGGTTACCAAATGTTGAACACATCCGTTAGGTATTTGAAAGAATCAATAGGTGAAATTTTGGTGTTTTATTGAAAGACTAGCATCAAAATCAATAACCGAACCTGCCCATATTTGACTTACTAAATTTATGTTGATTACTAACACCCACATGTCATTTTCTTAGTAATGCATAATCCCAAGACCCGTTCCTAATTGTTAAAACTCTAATTATTCATAGCCCCAAATTTATACTAGAAAATCCCCAAAAAAATAGTAGTGTTGATACTCGTCTCCCCCATTTTAATCTTTTTGTACTGTTGGTTTGAATTTAATTTTATCTATTATTTTGAATCAACTTGATTTCTACTCACATTGTTCCTCGTGGATTTCACCACGACTCCTAAGTTGGATAAATCTATTGACGATAATCATCTTGCACTTAAATTAATGTGTAAGTTGAGCGTTGTCAGGTAGCCACTGGGTCTTCTTTATCTCAAGTTGTTGATCATGAAAGGACTATAAAGAGGGCATGCATTTATACATATAGATATGGTAGTATGAGAAAATATCAGCAATACAAGGTTTGTGGTATTCTTTTTGGAGGTAGGGGTCCTCCCAGCATCGTTTACAATCACTTGCAACTTATCAGGCATGTATAGGTAGTACCTTGGATTATAGATAACCCATCAGTAGGTAGTGTTGGTCTCAGTAGGTAAAGTTTTGGTCATGCATTATGTGGTTCTCGGCCTAGGTCATCAGGCCATAGTAGTCTCTCTAGGTTAGAAGGCATAGTTTATCAAAGAGTTCTAGGGGTATATTTTAAATGCAGGGAGATTGGTCATTGGTCTAGGGAGTTCCCCAGCATGATTTAGAAGCCAATTAGTTTTAGCTCATGTTTCTCATTGGGTTAGAGATTTTTATTATTTTGTTACAACCACAAAGATTGGTTGTAAGTATAGTGAGTATCCCTGGCATGGGGTTGTTAGGCATTCAGTGCATCTAGATCATTCTCTTAGGTATGTGACACCTTCAGGCAGAGGCGACACACTTAGTGTTTTAGTTGGTCATTTAGATGCTCATTCTGGGCTTGGATGCATTTAGATTTATACATGTTCAGATATGTCAAGGACTATGACTTTCCATCATATAAGTGTGACTTGATTTACTATATTGTAGTTTCTATTTGAATTTTGTTGGGCTTTCATATCTATCGGTCGTTACATGCCTTGATATTACTATATTGATTATCGTATGACTTTGTGTGTATTTTTCATACTTTAATACCTCGTGGATGATTTCTTTTAATACCCCGTGGATGATTCCTTAGGGTGTAGCATTTGGGTTAAAGTTCTTTTTTGGTACATTGACCTTGGTGTGATATTTGAGTTGTACTGGTTGTGTTTTTCATTTTCTTTTGCCACCTATAGCTATTACACTAGTAAAAGTGTTTTTTAAAATTCTCTAATGAAATTCTTTATCGTCTTTACTAAAACAAAATATAAGGATTTTAACACTTGGACTGAGGTGGGTAATAGTTTTATGTAGTTAAAACTCAACTTGTCTTATATGTGCATGATAACTATTTCTTTGTATGCTTGCTTTGATGCATGTTCAAGGAAAGTGGATGGCTATTTGATGTGCTAAGTATTAATCATGTGTAATTAATTTATATTAAAAGCTTATTAGTTCTACAAGTGTGATTGCTATGATCGTTGTGGTTGTGATAGTTGTTATATCTATTGATTAGTATGGGGTGTACTAGTATTTGGACATTTTCATAGAATTGGTTGATATAAGGTTGGCATGCACTTGATGTCTGGTATTTCCTACCTAGACAAAAGACCACCCTATACAAGTCATGGCAAGCAGACAACTATAAGACCCTTAGCATATGTTTCCAAGGGATAGGTGAATGTGACGGTTCCTTGAGTGAATCGAATTTATGTGTTAGCATCTTATATTTGGTTTCTTGAGTGAACTAGGTTTATATGTTGACTTGTTATATTTGGTTTCTTGAATGAATTGGCATATTATGGAACACTAACATGGTAATTATTGGAATAAAATCATGAATGGTCAGAGTTAAATTACAAATAATTGGTATACTTTTTAAATATCTGTCTACTTATGTATTTAAGACATGGTTAGTAATTTATTATTGTGTCATGATTTGTTGACTTGGATTCTAGTTGGTAGTCATGATCTTGACTTGACTTGTTGTCCATCTTGACTTGTATTTGACTAAAATCTGTGGTGTTATTCAACAAGGTTAAGTGTCATAATTTGAGGTAGAGTTACATGGTAAGTGTTAAGTTATAGTTGCTTGTTCTTATATCTTATTTTGGGCTGGACAATAACTGTACCAGTACACCGTTATTTCTTGTGTACTGATACTATACATACTCTACTTTTTTTTGAGTGCAGAGCATATCTTGGTGACTATTTCCAGAACTCGGATGTAAAGCGGATCACATCCAATCTCAAGGGTGAGCTACATCATCCAGGCTACCACGAGTTCTTTACTTTGTTTTTGTCCAATTGTTTTAGACTTGGATATTTTCCTAGTTTCTTGGTTGAACCAATTTTATTGACATTTATATTATTCTGGTATAATGACTTTTAGATTCTAGAGGATTGTTTAAGTGTTTCTTTAATTCCACATTGGTATTTCATTTAGAATATTGGATGCATTCATTTACTTAATGAAAAATAGTTAGTTGCCTTATTTTGGCTAAGTGTTGGGTGTGATGATGTGGGGTTAAATAGTTATGCCACCGGTGGGTTAGGGTGGTTGCCACTCATGATGAGTTTGGGTTATTATATCATGATTTCTCTGAAATTGAATGTTTATAGATTAGACTTCAGAATTGTAGATATACTTTGATTGTTAAATGCTTGAATGAATAACCTAAAGAATGATGAAATTGATTAAGTATATTGTGATTGTTTGTGTACTTGTCATATTGGTGCACTATGGTATCTCCTGGGTTATTGAGAACTGAATTACCTATTGTTATCATATTTGAAGGGTTGAGTACCATGTTGGTACTTATACTTATGTTATTTATGATATAGAGGGCAGGGTACCACACTAGTATGGTATATGAATAAAGCTGGTCCCCTGTAGGTCATGATTATTGGGCATAAATAAGTTCCCATAACTTAGATTAGTAATTTTATGTGAAATGTATAATATGTTGTGATGATAGAGGCAGATTGAATGTTATTCTTATTAGATTGATATTGTGTTGATGTTGTTGTTGTTATTGGAAATACAAGGTCGAAACTAATGATAATGCTTGTCGGTAACTTGTGTATTTGTATTATTGGAATGATGCAGTTAGTTGGGCTATTAGATTATTAAAAAGGGACTATTAGTTATTTTGTATGTGTTAGTTTCATCTTTTTTGCTTTTTGGGTTATTATTAATGTTAATGGTTGTACATTATGCTGAGGTGGAAATAGGATATAAGAGTTTGACCTTTAAATTAAAATTTTGTGATCTAGGGTCTGCTAGAAAATATTGGAGTTACAATCAATGGATACTTACCTTAACAAAAATTGTAATATTTAACATAATTGACAGGGCTGAAGAGCTAATGAAGATGATCAGAAAGTTGTCTAATAACAAAGAGTTGAGCATAGACATCAGTGGTAACTATTTGTATAAGGCTGTCATGTTTTTTTCTTGTGATTTGTATATGATGTTGCATGATGTAACCCTAGTTGATTGATAATGCCTACCGATACATATAGTGTACAAATACTACACTTGCTACATCCCTTTTGCGATGTTAGTGTGGTGTAGGTTGACTAGTAGTCTCTTATATGGACATCGAGTATTCATCATCAACTTCTGCACCTCTTTTCCAGCTGAAGTTGTGTACTTTCTTGTCCTTTTCTACAGAGGATCTCATGTACATGTCTAGACTAGGTATTTCATATTATTTCTTTTGTAATATTTACTTGTAAAGATATCAATTTTTGATATTAACATTGGTTTTAAGACTTGCACTTATTATTTCAAAAGGTTGTTACTTGATTTTCCATATACACTTAGCTAGGTGGTAATGATTCTCCTATTTAGTTAAGAATAGAGTAGGTGCCCGCATGGCCCCGTAATTTAGGTCGTGGTAGTTATCTTTTCTTCAAAAAATATTTTACTGAACTTACCAAAAATTAATTTTTACCACATTTTTTTTCACTATAATCCATATTTATACTAAATAAAATATGAAAACCAAGCAAAATATGATAACACAAAAAATGCAGTAATTAAATAAATACAGAGATAAAATGAATATATCAAATGTCTGTGTAAAACTACATATAACCAAAACCCCAAAATTGAGATGTCTCCAAAAAAAACTCCAAACTCCAACATCACCAAATATTAATAAAATTATATCATATTGTACAAGAAGAATGAGAGAATATAGCATAGAGTGTATGTAATTTGTTTATGGGAAAAATGAAAGAACAAATGAATATTTATAATATAGGGGATGAAAGTATAGTTTAATAAACTTTAGGGTTAAAATAAAGTTTCAGGGGGTGAGGAGGTTATTTTGGCTTTTTTTGGCAGTTGGAGGGCGCCACTAGACATTGTCAATGACCCTCCTATGGATGGAATATTTCTTTTTAAACTATTAAGAACCGTAATAGATCAGGATAGAACCATGTCTATCAGGTCTATTTCTGTTAGAAACAACCCATGGATTTACCTTATTCCTGGTTGTTTTACCCTCCACATCCCCTTAGTTTAGGTCAAGGAAGATTAGGTCTATCAATTTCAAAACTGGTCTAAAATTAGTAATTCCTAGCACCATCACTAGCCTTAGTGATTAAAGTTGAGGAGAATAAGATGTTCAAATAGCTTGTTACATTGGGTCCTCCCAGGTTTACTGGTGTACCGAGAAGGATATGTATGAGTTTTTGGTTAGTTACTAGGAGAGGTTGCATAATCTCAGTTTGTTTAAGTCTTATAGTGTGGATTATACTAATTTTAGATTTTATGGTCTGGGAAGTAGTGATAAAGATCTTATGTTGATATTAGATCGGTGAGTTCACCTGATATGACATGGACATAGGTTTTTGATGCCCTTATTGGGGAGTTTGTGCCTCATAATTTGAGGGAGAGTTTGAGAGATGAGTTTGATCTCTTAGAGTAGGGTATTATGATAGTTAATGATTATGATACTAGGTTCTTTACCTTAGATAGGCATGGCTTGGTGAGTGTACCTTCATAGGAGGTGCGTATTAGGAAGTTTATGAAGATTAATTACCCATCTTCATTTAGATACAATGTAGTTAGTGACTATTAGGGGTAAATATTAGTGGATCCTAGACCATGCAAGGTGTATTAAGGAAATCTATTGTAACACATATAAAGGTATAAGCAAAAGAGTTCACAGACACAATGATTTTAGTAGTTCATTATCTCAGGGTAGAGACTTCTTAGGTAGAGGTCATCATTATTAGCATAGTAGGACAATTTAGGAGTATTACATATTTTAGATAGTGGTTATTCTAGCATAGATAGTTACGATGGCCAAAGTTGAGGATATTTGTCTAGAGGTTCTCATTCTAGGTTTTTAAGTCAAGATATGTACTCTAGTTTGTTTGGATAGGCACAATGTTCTTTTCTAGTAGAAGGTGTAATAATTGTGTTGCGTTGGGTCATATTTTAAGGGATTTTCCCAAGGATGGATAAAGTCATCCACAACAAGGTTAGATGCATACTTTTAGGCACCAGTACCACAGGCTAAAAGGGGCATATAAAGTGGTAGAGGTGGTTCCCAAAATACTTGGGGTTGATCCTTGACGAATCATGGTAGTGGTCACTAAGTTGCTCAGTCTAAAGGTGGACATGTCTAGTGGTACATATTCTAAGTAGACTTGTAATAGTGGCCTTTGATGCCGTTATAACAAGCATCGTTCTAGTTTTTCATCGACTTCCATCAATATTATTTAATGTTGAATCTAATTTCTCATATGGGTTTGCATATTTTACATTGGGTATTGATGTGGGGTGTGAATCCCTTATTGTTTATATTAATGTTTTTATCCTGGTAGATGATTCTTTAGTGGTGGATCAGGTGTACTGATGCTACTTTCTAACTTTTTTGCAGTATGATACTTGGGTGGACTTGATTATCCTAGATATAGTAGATTTTGATGTGATTTTGGATAAAGATTGGCTTCTTCCATATCATGTCATCTTGTATTTTCATGTCAAGAAAATTAACTTAGTTATGTGGGGTGTACCAAAGTTAGAGTTAAAGGGTATATTAGGTTCGTATCCTAAGTGGGTATTTTTCCTATTTTTAGTCTAAACAAATAGTGGAGAAGAGGTGCATTTCTTAGTTGTTGTACGTATGTGATACTAGTGCTAACATGCTTCTTTTGGAGTAAGTGATAGTGGTTAAGGAGTTTATTGATATTTTTTCTATTGATTTATTGGGTGTTCCTCCAGATAGAGACATAGATTTTACTGTTAACTTGGATTTGGGCACTAAGCCTATCTATATTCCTCCTTATAAGATGACACCGACAGGGTTAAAATATGTGAAAGACCAATTATTGGTGATTAAATTATTAATTGTACCTAGTGCTTTACCTTGGGATGCTCCAATGTTGTTTGTAAAGAAGGGGTTGGATCTATGTGAATGTGTAATAATTATAGGTGGTTGAAAAAGATGACCATAACGAATAAGTATCCTGTTCCATGCCTTGATTATTTATTTGATCATCTTTAGGGTGCTTTAGCTTTTTGAATATTGACTTGAGGTCAAAGTACCATCAACTGAGGTTTAAGGCTTGGATATCCCTAAGGCATCTATTAGGACTCAGTATGGCCATTATGGGTTCAACTGATGTCATTTAGATTAAATAATGACCCAATGATGTTTATAGAGTTTATTAATAGAGTGTTTCAACGTTATATTGATTTCTTTCTTATTATGCTAATCGATGATATCTTGGTGTATTCCAAGAGTGATGTGGATCATGTGATATATTTGAGGATTGTGCTTTAATGGTTGAGGGATGAGAATCTATATGCTAAATTCTCAAAGTGTTAGTTTTGGTTGAGTTTCTTTTATCATTCTTGGGTATGTGCTTTCCAAGGATGGAATTATAGTTGATTCGACCAAGGTTGAGGCAGTTTAGGATTGGCTTAGGACTAATTCTCCTATAAAGATTTGGAATTTGGTTAGGTTAGATGGCTACTATAGATGGCTCATGCAGGTCCTCTCCACTATTGTGATTTTTTTACTCTATTAAATTAGAAAAATATTGCATTTTAGTGGTCTGATGAGTGTTAGGAGAGCTTTCAAAACCCCAAGACCTTGTTAAATTTAGCACCCATCTTGACCTTACCTGTGTAAGATGAATAATATACCATACATTGTGATTGGAATACCCCACAAGCTCCTATATAAGTTTCAAACTATCCATCACATGGTTAAAGGCCCCAAAGCAGTTATGTCAAACCATAAATAAGTGTCATGACCATTCACCTTGAGTGTGAAGTGTTTTCAATGTGATTACGGTTATAGAAAGTACTTTGAAAAGTGGAGTTGGGAAAATTTGTATTGATTGTGTTTTAATATTCGATTCCACAAGGGTCAACATTAAACAGGTGTAACTCCTAGAATATAGCGAGTTCGGTCTCTTACTATATATAAAATAAAATATCTTCGAGTTTTCTTTCCAACACATCAGATTTTACCTTAATCCAATATCAAAGTAGAAAGTCATGCTTATTTTACTTGGGAGTGTCTATCTGTCATAAGGTCATGACTATGTTGATGAGCCACCAACTCAAGTCGTTAACCTTAACTAGTAAATGTCAAAATCTAGCTAGATATTGACGACTAGGTTGACGAGTTGTCACCAAACTGATGATTTGTCAACTGAAAAGTCCTACAATTTTTTTTAGTTTCCTTAGGTGTAATTTGGTCTTTTCTTCATATCAAACTTCTCTTCCATGATTTAAATTATCCAATAGAATAATTTTCCTATTCTTAGTCAATTTTCAACACTCATTCTCCTCTCCTCTTCTCTCCAGAGAAAGAAATTAGGGTTTCTTCCTAAAGTTCAACCTCCAAGGATCCAAATTTAAGATCCAAATTTAAGTTTTTATTAAAGAATTCAATAAATTCAGGTATATGGGGTTTGAACAAGGATAACCTTTCATCTTTATGCCCTGAACATTGATTTTAAGGTTTAATTTATGTGATTTCAATTAAGGTTCGTAACCAATTTCCATATTCTTAAAATTTTGACATCATCATGTGATTTAAAGTTCTGTTAACAGAAGAATTTATCTTTACTCATGTTTTCACTTATATGATTGTTATTATGAGATGAATTTTAGTATTTTGACATGACTTTCTATGAGATGGTGAATATATATGATTTCAGCCTGATTTAGTCAGTTTACTCATATGAGCATATGAATTGATCATGATTCTCTAAGTTTCCAAGAAGTTCAGACTTGCTATTTCAGATTATCACAATATGATTCATATTTTAGTTTTGATCTTATAATCTTAGACATGATATAAAATTCACACAATATTTATGAGTATGAGTTATTAATAGAAACATGACTGGCTTTCAGATTTACAAACCCATATGCTTATTTTAAGGTGAATTTATCAGTATGAGCATATAGTATATATTATAGGAGTAGTATATAGAACCAATAAGGAAGTGTAGGTTAAGCACATCATATTTTCTAGAAACTACATGCCACTGTAGTCTTAGGAGCCTCGCTAGAGAGTGTTTCCGTTACCAAATATAGGCTTTGTTTAGTGATCACTTCAGTTCAGTTCAGGTTTTATTCCGATGTCAAGGGTAGAACAACCCTCCGTAATTTGGGTCAGACATTTGACTCCACGATAGCTCACATGGTTTATGTCGGTTATGAGAATCTCCAACAGAAAAAGACTATTTTAGAAACCAAGTGTAATGACTAATAAGCTTATCAGATTATTCTTTATTATGCATATTTTGTGATATTTCAGCTTTTAGTTTTATTCATGATCAACGTGAGTTTTTTTAAACTTAGCATGCATGATTTGAACGTATGTTCAGCTTCAGTTTTACTTATTTCATTCACTCCCATATGCTCAGTACATTCCAGAAGTAATGACCACATATACGTCTGTGTGTCTACATTATTTCATAATATAGGTACCAGTTGTAGCCCACACATCATAATCAGATAGTTTGCAGCTTCTAGCCAGTAGGTGATGAGTTTTTTTTATTTGAGGACTCGAGTCAACTATTCTTCCAGTATCATTATTATTCAGTCATATTGATTAGGAATAGCTGGGGGCTATGTCTCGGCTACCTACAGTCATTATTGGTAGAGGCTTCATAAACGGTCGGTTAGAGTTGATGTATTTAATTTTTGTTTAATTTTGTATAACAAGAGTGTAAATGTTTTAAATAGTTTTGTATTAAACATGTTCAGCTAAGGACATCTCTTTCGCTTATTACTTCAAGTTTTATGTATTTTATTTAGTTGCTCATGGATTATGTTAGTATCTTGGATTATCTTAGGATAACTTATGGTTCTAAGCACTGTGTGACATCCAGGGGGTAGTCTTGGGGCGCTACAAACTTGGTATCAGAGCATAGAGTTTAAGTATACTAGGGTATCTGTGAAGTCGTGTCTAGTAGAGTCTTGTAGAATGGTATGAAGACGTCTGTACTTTTCTTCAAGAGGCTATTGAGAATTTAAGAAATGTCCTCTTTTTTCATACTTTAGATCGTGCGGTGATGTTGTCCTCTTATAAACCAAAGTTATTTCATGTGTTACTCCAAATTCCCCCAGCTCTGACTTATCTTTGAGTTATTTTGTAAGAAGTGAATTTAAATTTCTCCCAATATAATTCCATTAGATTAACTCTCAAAATCTTTAGAAATCACATAAAGGGCTTAAGAGGGGCTATTAGTGTGTTTTAAGTCCTTTAAGTTGAAAGCTTATGTCCTCATCCATACAAGTTGTATAGTTAAGATAGAATATAATTGTAACACCCTGAAAATCAGTCCCGAGATGTCACACGGTGCTTAGGACCACAAGTGATCCCAAACTAACCCTTCTACTGGCATAACTCAAAAGAAACTGAATAATATGCATAAAATGATGGAGTTTACTACTCGAAAACATAATAATAATGGAATCTGTGAAAAATATATAATACTGATACCATTTTACATTCTGATAAAGTTTGAAAAATAGAAATGAACGTATATAACTGTCTCTAACTGACATCTGTGAAGCCTCTACTATATTGACTATAGGTAGTTGGGGCGCGACTCTAACTACCACTAATAAATACATATGAGTAATAAAGTAAAGTACATAAATGACATCTAACTAAAGTCCCCAAAGTAGGAGGAGTCATTATTTTCTGGCCGAAATCTACAACTGTCTAATTCTGTCAGCACATACTACAACTTATACCTATATTATGAGGAAATGTAGAACATAGACGTATATGTGAATAAGTACTTTGAGGATGTACTAAGTATATGGGGGTGAAATGCATAAGTAAAACATCATCTCATAATCATCATTTATAAAACAATGCATGCTAAATGTAAATGACTCACATGAGCTGGAATATCTGAAATACTGAAATCTAAAATCACGAAGATTAAATCACACTTTATAAATCTAGTGAGTCATAACATTTAGTTCTAAAAGTTGTGGTAATGTTCTATCTGTAACTCATACTGTCTAAGTGTAAAAATAGCTCACTTCTAAATCTGAAATCTGAAAGCTGAAATCTGTAACTATTGTCTTTTTGTAGAGTATAATCTGAGTAAAACTGTGAGCCTTTACACTTTGTTTTCTAAAATATTTTCTATTATTCTTTTCTTTTTTTAGCTAGCAGGGAGGTTCTCTTAACCGACATAAACCATGTGAGCTACATGGAGTCCAACATCTCATCCTCCTAAGGAAGAAATCACACGTTGGGGAGTGGTGTCATACTCTTGATAGGGAGTATAACCTTATCTTAAGTGTTCACAATCTTAGTCATTGACGTAGAAGTGGGTATAATCTTAATCCTATGGTGGCACGTAGTTCTAGGGCATAAGACCTTGAAATCATACCCAACTCGGTGCTAAATACTACTTCCTTTAATCTGCTACGCTTATTCTTTAGGAAATCCACATTAAAATAGCACAAGAGTTTATAATGAAAACCAACTATGCTTCTCTTTCTTTAAATCTCAAACTATATGAACGATGTGGATTCCTTATCTTAGCTTAGGATCAAAAGATCAACTTCTTTCTTGAAAATCTGAATACTTGCTTATCAAAGCATACTAAAAATATCATGCTTAAACTCCATTGGAAAACCTGAAAAATTGCATTATACACATAATTATATGAAAATAGTCATGCAATTCAACATTTAATCACTTGAAATTTCATAATCTTCAAATAATAAATCTTGGGTATGATCCTAATTGTAAATCATGTGAATTTAACTTAAAAAGATAGTTTTGGGCACAAGGATGAAATGATTGTCCTTGTTCATAACCCCACATACCTTGGATGATGAACTAGATGAACAAGTTTTATTTTGAGATTCTATTGGTGTTATTGAATGATGATTCCTGGAATTTTTGAATGGGAACTTTGAATCTTGAATTGATTTGGGAAAAGAATGGTGAAATCTTGGGGATTCTTAAAGTTGAATATTGAAGCTTCGGGTTTTGATTGAGAGAAACTTTGATGAATATAAGCATAAAATTCTTTTAATAGGCTTAAATATTATGTTTGGACGGAATTGGGGGCTTGGGAAAAGTCCAAAAATACCATCTTTAAACTTCTAGATGAAATTGAAAAAATGAACTGGGGTCCCGAGTTAATGGGCCAGCGTGATGCGCCACTATCGTGGTGGCTCACTGGAATTTGACAACTGCATATTGGGGGCTTCCGCAATATGGAGATATCATGTTGTCCCACTAGATTTTGAAAATTGGAACCTGGAACTTCAACACGACGCGCCACCATCGTGGTGCCTTATAGATACGCTATTTTGGCTTTCGGCACGACACGCCACTATAGCGTTGGACTACTGGAAATTGACAAATGGGAGAATGAACCTTTCAGTGATGTGCTAATATCATGGAGGTCCATTGAAAATTGACAACTATGAATTTAGCCACCTTCGCGATGCGGTGACTTCCCGGTGGCATACTGTCAACTTAAAAACGTCAAAACTCCTTCATCGAGTGTTGGAATTGGGCGAATTTGGTATCGATGGAAAGCTTATTATTCATTTTGGAAGCTATCCCTTAATATTCTAACGAATTCCATATGGAATAAATATTATTCATTTTGAAAGTTATCCCTTAACATTCTAGGAATGAATTTAAGCTAGGAAAATATGGGGTATTATAATAATATGTAAAATTCCTGGATAACCCTTTGTTTTTTATAACACTCATGAGAGGAGAGAGTATATGCCTAGGTTATTGAATATAGTTTTCATTAAGGGATATTGTAACCTAGAGTGTTATGATCCATAGGTAATATAGCATCCTTAGAGTTAGAAGTATGGATTTAGAAATGTAGTGACAAGAAAGGTGGGGATAGCGATTGGTTTAAAGTATATAGATGAATCTATGCATACTGTTGAATTAGTATGGAGGTGATATGTTTTTGGGTGTTAACTAGGGGATAATGTGTATAGTGTAGATTTCATGGTGGAATATAGAAAAGATGTTATTCGTTAAGGTGACTCATGGTATGCTTGAAGTAGGAAAGGAGTTCTTGATGGTATTTCATTATGTTAGAAAAGTATAGGTTATTAGTGAAAGTTTTGGTGGTTAAGGATTGTTAATCTAGGCTTTCCTTTGTGGTTGTGAAAAAGAAATTGGTTGATACTTGTATAGCTAGGTGTATAATTTGGATATATAGATAGATAAGTAGTAGTGATATGTTAAAGGAGGATAAGCTAATGGATTATACTAAGATTGATGGCAAGATTATGATTTAGTATTGTTATTATGATGTTTTAGTGGACTAGTGTTCTTTGGTGTTTTGACAAGCAAGAATAATGTGTGAGGTTGTCGTTATCATGTCTAGTTCTAGACACTAAGTTTGAACAGTGGATGGTTGTTGTTATCATGTCCAGTTCTAGACACTAAGTTTGAACAGTGGATAGTTGTTGTTATCATGTCTAGTTCTAGACACTACGTTTGAACAGTGGATGATCATCAAGGTGGAAATAATAATTGCTTGGGTTAGTGATGCTAATTATGAACGGTGAGCTAGTAGGCTTGAAAGGATGTATGCAAGAATTTAAGTTCATTTATTTGCAATTAAGTATGATGGTTTAGGTATGAGTATGATGGTTCAGGTATGATGTGGAGGTTTACCCAAGGTGATATGGGATTGCATTATTTTCTAAGATAATTAAGCATCGTGTATGGTTGATAGTACCCTTGAGTTTCTAATAGTGAAGAAGGTTAGTTATATAGTATATGGCGTTATTAATAGCTAAGTTAAGGAGTTATGCAACAGTTCCTAAGCGCACACACAAGTGTATGTGGTTTTATAAAGTAGTAAAGTGGCCTTCAAGAAGCGAAGTATCGATCCCACAGAGACTTGATTCAGCAACGATTCAATTTTAGTACACAATTTAGATTAATTTGATACAACAGTATCCAAAAAGAGTTTGGAATTTGTAAATTGTAGAAAAGTAAACAATGCGGAAAGTAAGGATCTTAAAACAATCAATAGGAGAAAACCCAGGGTTAAAGCACTTTGAACAATCATACTACGTCGTTGAATTCATTCATTAAGTTGCTTATCTTGGTTGTGGATTCGTTGAGTTAATTACTTGATTTATGGTTTCCCAACCTCTAATCCTTTACCTAAGTTGAACCTTACAACTACATCATTGAGCGGGGATGTAATGATCTAGTTAGGTTATTTAAGATATCATCCTACGTGTGCATCAAGTAAGGTGTCTAAGTACATTCCTATCCTAGATATTAATTCGAATTTCTTATTTCATAAAGGAATACAAAACTTACTTTGTCCATCTACATGTTCTATCCCATATTCCCTCTCCCGAGATCAAAAGGTAGACAATTGATGTATTCTAAGGGTTGCGAATCCTTAAAATAGTGAAATCAAAGATGAACACACAACCAATAATGATAAACAAAGTTAAACGGATTCAATTCAACACAATAGTACTCATGTCTTTGGCTTTAACCCCAGAAAAGGGCGTTTAGCCACTCATAGTCATAATGTAATCACAATGTTGTAATAAATGATAAAGAACATGAATGAACTACATTAAAATAATAAAAACCTAATAATGAAGTTGTAGATGCCCTTGCTCTCCAAAATATGTTCAAAGATATGTAAAAAAGTGATACAACATGTATTTATAGTATAGAGGTAAGCCAAGTCCGTGTTGGAATTGAATTAGCATGAAAAACCTAGGGGTGGAGTGGAGCATAAGGCGAACCCTATATTACATAGGAATGGATCATACGATGCACGCTTATTCATATGGAATAGAGTATGTGACACACACATATCACATGGTGCGTCTGGAATTTGTGTCCTGAATTTTGGTTAAGTGTTGGTCATTCCTCCTTTCATCCCTTGTCTTGTGGTGTCTTTCCAATGGTTTTCCAGCCTCAAAATCATCCATATATCATCATAAAAATCTCACAAGGGATTCCACATGAACATACCACACGAATTAGAGGTTCATACACACAATATCCATCACGATGAATAAAAAATAAGAGCTTAGACTAGGTTTCCATGATCTTTAACTTCCAAGTTTCACCTCTTTCCTTGACTTACTTGAAATTTTTACACTATTAATAAGTTTTTTCACATATAATAATACATTTAAACCATAAGGAACACATAAAACACAATATATTCCATCAAGATAGACTATACAAGTAGCTAGCTAAAGCTAGAAAGACTAGCTTTCCCTATTGAACTCTAATTGACTCTTTGAAGTACCAACTTGTCAGAAAACACTTCTAACCATTGTAAACATGTGCTTTAACACTTTGATACATATTTATCTCATTATCACCCATATAGCATATAATCATCCTCAAAACAAGGCTAAAACGACTAGAATATGACACTAGAATGCATAAATACACCTAACATCATTATGGATAGATGATGTTGAGTCTTTTAGTATAATTTTTGTTCTCATAGTTTAGGGAAAATATAAGTTTAAGGTGTGATATTAGTAAGCTATGAAGAAAGGGTAGATTATGTGTTAAGATAGACAAGTATGTTGTCAAAGAAGAGCATAAGTATCTGATAATGAGTATTGAACCAGCGCTTGGCCGTGACGGGTATCTCAAGTTCCACATAGACCGGAGACCACCCACTTAACCTAACTTCAAAAGCACAACAATAATAATAATAGCAATGTAGAAGACAATTAAATAGTAATAAAGATAAATATATAACTCTATGAAGACTAAGAGTCAACCAACAACCAACCAATTCATATCTATCCACAATAGCCCCAAAAACCAAAATAGTAACTAGTCGGGACAGCCCCCGACTATGACCAAAAAGTATCTAAAAGTACTGAGTAAATAAGGAAAGAATAATGATGTGATAAGGCCTATCGAAGGACGAAGGATCACCACTTCACAACAACTTAATGAACGTGCTAATCCACCTAACATTGCACAGGAGCAACAGAAATATCTTCGGACCCTATATCATAAAATAATGTAGCATCCTAGGACAGTCAGTGGGATAAGCACTGACATGCAACTTAGGGAAAGTAATAAAATAATGCTATGTCCAAAATCAGTCCAACCACATGCACAGGTTTAGATATACGGATATATGATGCCAAGATAAGGTATGGGTCATGAGCATGAGAGTTTAAAACCATTAACCTTGAATGTGTAGCTCTATTCGTCCTAAGGCACCCACGGGCTATATGGGTTTAGATCCCCTTGCTGAAAGGGTCCCAACACATGTTAGTTGCACGAAAAAGGAAAAATCCAAGGAAGGGCGAAAGCCACTGAGGCTCCAACCATTCCAAAAATATATATAATGTGTGAACTATGCACACGGTCTTAACGAACCCCCACGTCGGCAAGTGTTGTTTCAATATTGGTCCCCCAGGACGACCTCCTTCAACGCGAGCTACACAACCCCCTTTAAGCCCAAATTAAAATAACTTGCACATAATTCAACCATTAACACGGGAGTCATTTGTTAAGGCATTTACCACTTGATATCGTCATACCAACATCCTTTCAAGCTAATTCAAACATGCCAAACCATTTAACCAAACAAAATTAGACTCCTAAGTTCCATTAAAATCCAAACCATAGCCACCAAGGCCATCTAAATCCATTTAAATAACTATTTATCCTTAATGCAACGCATTGGGTTCAAAAGAAAGTTAAACCATGAATTTTTCCAAAATAAAAATCAAATATACAAAGTGGGTTGAGGTTTATGCAATTCTAAGCCAAAATTCATCTAATTTGGGGAAACCAATATCCCCCCTTCTAACCATTTAAATTATGTATCAATTTAGTCACCAAAAATGTCAACTTAAAGCATAAATAATCAATTCAAAACATGGGATAAGTAATTCACCAGTAATAGCCAAAACCCCTTAAAACAATTTCAAAACCCACAATTTAAATCACATGAAAATCAATTAAATCAATGCCACATTGGAAATTAAAGTTTAGGGAAGATAAAATGTCTGAAACACATGAGACTTTGAAGTCAATTTGAAGTTGGGAGCTCAGATGATGAATCTCTATGAAACCCTTAAGCTTTATTGGTTGAGGAGGGAAAGATGAATAAAGTAGAGTTTGATCTTTGAAAATCGAAGAAAAAGGGTCCCTTTTATGTTTATAACTCATGAAAAGGGTTAAAAGACCCAAAGCCTCTCACCCCTAAGTGAAAAAAAAATTGGATGAATATTACATCTTGGAGCGGCACAACCTTATCACGGAGGTTATCCTCAGTCACGCCGTTATCGCAGAGGGTAACCTCTGTGACATGATAATATCGCAGAGGCACACTACCTTGGTGTTCCAAAATATCCCCGATCCCTTTTCAAAAATTCTAAAACTTTCCCAAATTGCCCCTTTAACATCCCTAAATACAATTAAAGTCAAAAATTGATATTACGTACGTGGGAAGGTCAAAAATTAAATGATCAAAATTTTTGAGGGGTCTTAAATTATCCCCCCTTGGGATCATTCATCCCCAAATGATGAGTTAGGACACTTTTAGAACGAAAATAACAAGATTAGACCAGAATCAATTGATAAACTCTGAAAGTAACAAGAGGAAAATGAAACCCATACCTTACGCACTTTCATCAACCTCGGGGAAACAAGAATAGATACTTGGCATTCATATCTTCCTCCATTTCCCATGTAGCCTTTTCTACCTTTTCATTTCTCCAAAGAACTTTCACCGAAGCTAAAACCATGGTACTCAATCGACAAACTTGCCTATCCAATATTTCAATCGGGACTTCCTCATAAGTCAAGGAATTCGTAACACCAATATCTTTAATAGGCAATATAAAGGAAGGATCACCCACACACTTTTTCAGCATGGACACATGAAAAATAGGGTGAATAGAACCCAAAATCACAGTCAAATTCAACTCGTAAGCAACATTCCCAATTCTCCTAAAAATATAATATGGACCAATGTAACGAGAACTAAGCTTTCCTTTCTTCCCAAATCTCATGACTCTTTTTATAGGAGACTCCTTCAAGAATACCTAATCTCTTACTTTAAACTCCAATAGCTCAGATCCATATAAGACTTTTGGCGACTCTGAGTAGTCTTAAGTCTTTCTTTAATCACTTTAACCTTCTTCATAGATCAGTGAACCAAGTCAGGAACAAACAACCTAGTTTCACTAACCTCAAACCATCTAATAAGAGACCTACATCTTCTACCATAAAGAGCCTAAAAATAGTCATTTGAATGCTCGAGTGATAACTATTATTATATGCAAACTCAATAAGAGGAAAATGATCAGCCCAAATTTCCTTAAAATCAATCAAAAAAGCCTATAGCATATCCTACAAAGTCAAAATAGTATGCTTCTCTTGCCCATCCATTTGAGATGGGGAAAGCGCTGCTAAGGTTCACTTATTTACCCAGACCCTTCTGAAATGAATGCCAAAAGTGAGTTAGAAGCTTCATACCTTGGTATGAAAGGATAGACATTGGTGTACCATGCAACGTCACAATTTCCTGAATGAACAACTTTGCATAATTCTTTCCTAAGTAATTAGTAGTCACAGGCAAGAAGTGAACGACTTAGTCATTCTATCCACAATGACCTAAATTAAATCATATTAATTCGGCGGCCACAGAAGACCCTTAATGAAATCCAGATTGATTCTCTCTCACTTCCACATGGGCAACTCTATCTCTTGGTACATGCCACCGGGCTTTAAGTGCTCAACCTTGACTTCTTAACAGACTATACACTTTGCCATAGCTCTCTTCATAATGTTTCACCAATAGATATCCTTCAAGTCGTGGTACATCTTAGTTGAACCAGGATAAACTGTATATCTGGACTCATGATCCTCAGTCAAATCCTTTTCCCCAACCCATAACATCAGGAACAGTTAACTTACCTTAGTACCTAAGAATACCATCTCCCCAAATCTCAAAGCCATAACTATTTGCTGACCCACATAAACCTTAATCTTCCTAAGTATGGGGTCCAGAGCTTGCTTCTCCTTTACCTCAGCAATAAGAGATGGGTTGAACAACTCTTAAACAATCACTTCCCCATCCTTGGAGTCCAAAAGATGAACTCCCAAGTCGGCCAACCTATGAATGTCCTTAACTGATCCTCTTTTCTCCTCATCAACGCAGGATAAGCTCACCAAAGATAACCTGCTAACAGCATCGACAAAAACATTAGCTTTACCTAGATGGTAGTGAAGACTCATGTCGTAATCCTTAAGTTTGAGTCACCCCCTCTTCTAGACATTTAACTTCTTCTTAGTAAACATATACTGCAAGCTCTTATGATCTAAATAGATATCCATATGCACCCCATACAGATAATGGCGCCAAATCTTCAAAGCAAAAAACTACAGACGCCAACTCTAGATCATGAGTCAGATAATTCCTCTCATGAACCTTAGGATGCCTAGAAGCATATGCCACAACCTTACCATGCTGCATTATAACACAACCTAGTCCTATACGTGATGCATCATAAAACACAATAAAACCATTAGTACCCTCGGGTAGGGTTAAAACTGGCACAAATTTCAACTTATCTTTCAATATCTCAAAAATACCCTCCCAAGATTTGGACCATAGAAACTTAAGCTTTTTATAAGTTAACCTCGTTAATTGAGCAATAATAGATGAGAAACTCTTCATAAATCTCAAAAAATGCCTAGCCAAAACCAAAAAGATCTTAATATCGATTGGAGTCGTGGGCATAAGCCACTTCTTAACTTTCTCAACCTTTTATGGATCCACCATGTTCCCCTAACTAGCAATGACATCCCCCAAAAAAGTTATAGCATTCAGCAAAAACTCACACTAAGAAAATTCAGCGTACAACTTCTAGTCCTTAAGGATCTCCAATACAGTTCAGAGGTAATTGAAATGATTCTCCTAACTATTAGAATACACTAAGATGTCATCAATGAAGATTATAATAAATAAATTCAGAAATTGCCTGGAAACCCGATTTATAAGATCCATGAACACAACCGGAGCATTAGTCAATCCAAAATGACAACACCAAAAACTCTTGTGACCACACTGGGTTTGGAAAGTAGTCTTGGGAAAATCAACCTCCCTAATCTTCAACTGATGATAGCCTAAATAAAGATCACTCTTAGAGAAACACCTAGCACCCTGAAGCTGATCGAAAAGATCATCAATCATATGAAAAGGATAATTATTCTGCACTATCACTTTATTGAACTATCGATAATCTATATATATCCGAAAAGGTCCATCTTTTTTTGCACAAAAAGCACAGGAGCACCCCACAGAGAAATACTAGGACGGATGAACCTTTTATAGAGAAGATTTTTCAATTTCTCCGTTAGCTCCTTTAGTTCAGATAGAGCTATTCTATAAGGATAAATAGAAATAGGATGAGTATCTGATAGAACATCAATCCCAAAATCTATTTCCCTACAGGGAAAATTCAAGAAAGATCATCAGGAAATACTTTAGGAAATTCATTTTCCAAAGAGACAGATTGTAAAAAAAGATGCTTAAAGTCGGAATCCTTAACCCAAACAAGTTAATACAAACATCTTTTTGAAATCAATTTTTAAGATCTAAGATAAGAGATGAACCTCCCTTTAGGCACTAAGGAGCTCCCCTCCCATTCAAATGTAGATTTATTAAGGAATTGGAAACTGACCTTTCGAGTCCTACCATCCATAGTATCATAGCATGAATGAAACAAATCCACCCCTAATATAATATCTAAATTCACCGTATCCAACTATATTAATCCACTAATGTCTCCCTATGAAAGATACACACCACACAACCACTATAGATCTTTCTAGCCATAATAGAATCACCTACTGGGGTAGACACAAAAAAAGTAGTTGTAAATACTTTCAGGACCAAAACTAAAATGCACAACCATATAAGGAGTCATGTAAGAAAGGGTAGAACTCATATCAAGCTAATAATAAACATCATGGGAGAAAATTTGTAACATACCAGTAATAATATCTGGAGATGCCTTAGATTCCTGACGAGTAGCAAGTGCACAGAGATAATTCCAACCAGTGCTGGTTTCCTAAGTAGTGCCCTTTGGCGCAGGAGCTGAAGATGTGGCAACCAAAACTTTATTAGCCCTAGTGGCAATCCTGGCTGAAGGAAAATCCCACTACATGTGACTAAGCTGATTATAGCACCGATTTCTCCTCTCCTTACAATAACCATAATAAAGTTTCTCACAAAAATGACAAGGAGGATAAGGTGAGCTGACTGAGCTCCACTAGCCTGGGCACCCTGTTCCTTAGAACTATTATTGGCTTGAAAACAATGATCACCCGAAGGCTTAGGATTGAAAACACTAGACATTGATACGAACTTCTATAATTCTTCTTCTTGGTACATTATCTACCATCTCATCTACTATTTTGCTGATCCCATCCCTGGTTTGAAAACTTGAACTTATATTATGCCTCAGTTCTATCTTATTTTGTTTTTTTCATTCTCTACCTGCTGCATATTAAGCACAAGTATGGAGATGTCTATATCATTGTTCAACATTACAGCCTTAAACTCCAATACCAAGTTACGGGACAAACCAGAAGAAAACTTTCTCATCGTAGATCTCTAGCTAGACACCAACTCTGGAGCATAACAAGCCAAGTACTAAAATTTTAAAAAAATCATTCACACTTAGCTTTCCTTACTTCATATTAACAAACTTCTAATCTATAGCTTCCCTCACCTCTTGAGGAATCAAATGATCAGTAAATGCACCCAAAAACTTATCCTATAATATCGGCACCATATTATTACCCCTCAACTGCTCCCACTTCTCATACCACTGTTAAGCTATATCTTTCAACTAGTATGTAGAAAACTCTACATCTTCAGAATCAGTAGCATGACTCACTCAGAAAATCTTTTCCATGTCATCCATAAACCCCTGAGGATCCTTCTTAACCTTAGAGCCTATAAAGGTTGGGGGATTCAACCTTATAAATTGGCCAACTCGAGTGACCTTAGATGAAGGAGTAAAAGAACTAATATGATCTAAGTGATGAGATAGAGATATCACTAACTGAGTACGCAAATAAATAGACCGGTGGAACTCTGCATTAGTGATGTTCCCCTAAGATGGCTGATCATAAGAATCACCATACCGAGAAGGTTGAAGAGGAATAGTAGGGTCAAGTGGAACTCCATGTGGAAAAGCACAATTAGGAGCATGGCCTTAGACCGAGTTTACACTCTATACATAGGGCGAGTCCCCTCCACATTATCCTCAGGTAGGATAGAGTTCCAGGTAGAGTTTATGCAAAAATTAGATCTTTGAGGAGGATTGATTCGAAACATGAGAAAGCCAGGAGTTAGATAAGTTTTAGAACAATATACTCTACATCCTGAAATAGAACATAAGAAAGGAAAAAATTCTTAAATGTCTTATAGCCTCCTTTTTATAAGTGTGGCACACTACACACCCATAAAAAGAACTCTACTCACAACTTTATGGACACATAATAACCCTAAACCGTATTCTAATACAAAGCTTATCATGACCCAAACCAAGGCCTGGCCGTGACAAGTATCTCAAGTTTACCATGGACTAGAGACCATCCCTTACCTAACCTCTAGAGCATAATAATAATAATAGCAATACAGAAGCCAATTAAGTAGAAATAAAGATGAATAGATAACTCTATGAAAACTAAAAGTCAATCAATAATCAACAAAACCACATCTGTCCACAATAGCCTTTAAAAGCTAAATAGTAACTAGTAAGCACATGCCCCCGATTATGACAGAAAAGAATCCAAAATTTTTGATTAAATATGGAAAGTATAATGAAATGATAAGGCCTTTTGAAGGATGGAGGCTTACCATTTTATAACAACTCAATGAATACGCTAATCCACCTAAAGCTGCACAGAAGCAACAGAAATATCTTTAGACCCTACATCATGAAATGAAGTAGCATCCTAGGATGGTCAGTGGTGTCATATAACTCAGGAAGAGTGATAAAAAATTCCATGTCCAAAATCAGTCAAAACTACATGCACATATTTAGATATATGTATATAAGATGCCGAGATAAGATATGGGCATGAGCATGAGAGTTTAAAACCATTAACTTAGACTGTGTAGCTCTATCCATCCTAAGTTCACCCACAAGTTATATGGGTTCAACACTTCCTGATGAAAAGGTCCCAGTGTGTGTTAGCCGTACGAACTAGGAAAAATTTAAGGAAGGGCCAAAGTAACCGAGGACCATTTCAAAAATATATATAATGTGTGAACTATGCACATGGTCATAAAAACCCCCTACATCGTAAACGTGGTTTCCATTATTGGTCCCGTTGGGACTCCACCTTTACTGCGAGCTACACAACATCTTTTAAGCCCAAATTAAAATAATTTGCACATAATTCCAACCATAAACCCAAGAGTCATTCATTAAGTCATTTACCAATTGGTATCATCGTACCAATACACTTGCAAGATAATTCAAACATCGAAAACCAATTCACACAACCAAATTGGGCTCCCAAGTTCCATTAAAATCCAAAACATAGCCACCAAGGACATACAAATCTATTTACATAACCATTTATCCATCAATGTAATGCATTGGGTTCAAAAGCACGTTAAACTGTGCAATTTTCAATAATAAAAATTAAATTTAAAAAGTAGGTTGAGGTTCATGAATTCCAAGTCAAAATTCATTCAATTTAAGGAAATCCATGTCTTTCATTCCAACCATTTAAATAATGTATCAATTCAGTCTCAAAAATATCAGTCTAAAGCATAAATAATCAATTCAAAACATGGGACAAGTAATTCAACCATTAGCAGCCAAAACCCCTTAACCTAGTTTAAAAACCCATAATTTAAATCATATGAAAATCTATTAAATCAGTGCCACTATGGAAAACTAAAGTTTTGGGAAGAGAAATATATCTGAAACACATGAGAATTTGAAATCAATTTAAAGTTTAGAGCCTAGAAGATGAATTCTCTATAAAACCCTTAAGCTTTCTTGGTCGAAGGGTTAAAGATGAATAAAATAGAGTTTGATCTTTGAAAACTGAAGAAAAAGGGTCCCTTTTATGTTTATAAGTCGTGGAAAGGGTTAAAAGACCAAAAGCCTCTCGCCCCTAAGTGAAAAAAACAAACTATACAAAATTTACACCTTGGTGTGGCATGACCTTATCGCAGAGGTTATCCTTCGTACCATGCCATTATTGCGGATGGTAAAAACTGTGACACAGTGATATCACGGAGGTACACTACCTTGGTTTCCCAAAATAGCCTCGAACCCTTTCAAAAAATTCTAAAATTTTCTTGAATTACCCTTTTAACATCCTTAAACATTATTCAAGTCAAAAATCAATATTAAGCATGTGGGAAGGTAAAAATTAAAATGATCAAAAATTTTAAGGGGTCTTACATTATTCCCCCATAGGATTATTCGATCATGAATAATGAGTTAGGACATTTTTAGCACGAGAATAGCAAGATTACACCAAAATTAATTGACAAACTCAAAAAGTAAGAAGAGGAAAATAAAACTCATAGCTTACACGCTTTCATCCACCCAGGGGAAACAAGAATGGATACTTGGCCTTCATATCTTCCTTCGCTTCCTATGTAGCCTCTTCTACATTTTTATTTCCCTAAACAACATTCCTAATTCTCCTTACAATCTAATATGCATCAACGTAATGAGGACTGAGCTTTTTATTCTTCCCAAACCTTATGACTTCTTTCATAGAAGACACCTTCAAGAATACACAATCTCTTACTTCAAACTCTAATTCTCTTCGCCTTACATCTACATAAGACTTTTGGTGACTCTGAGTAGTCTTAAGTCTTTCTCTAATAACTTTCACATTCTTCATAGCTTCGAGAACCAAGTCAAGATCCAACAACCTAGTTTCATCAACATCAAACCATCCGATAGGAGACCTACACCTCCTACCATAAAAAGCCTCACAAAAATCCATCTGAATACTTTAGTGATGACTATTACTATATGCAAACTGAATAAGCCAAAAATGATCAACCCAACATTACTTAAAATAAATCAAACAAGCCCTTAGCATATACTCTAAAGTCTGAGTAGTAGGCTCTGCTTGCCCATCCATTTGAGGGTGGAAAGTAGTGCTAAGGTTCACCTATGTACCCTAACCCTTCTGAAATGAATGACAATAGTGAGATAAAATCTGCGTAACTTAATCTGAAATTATGGACATTGGCGCACCATAAAACTTCACAATCTCTTGAATGAACAACTTTTCATAATTTTTTCCTGAGTAGTTAGTCCTCATAGGCAAGAAGTGAGTGGACTCAGTCTTTCTATCCACGATGACAAAAAATAAATTATACTAATTCTGAAACCACGGAAGACCCATAATGAAATACATATTGATCATCTACCACTTTCATATGGGCAACTCTATCTTTTAAGACATGCCACCAGGACTCAAGTGTTCAACCTTGACTTGCTAACAGACCATAACTTACCCATAAAGTTTGCCATATCACTCTTTATATTATTCAACTAATAGATTTCCTTCAAGTCATGGTACATCTTAATTAAAATAGGATGTCCTGTATATCTAGAATCATGAGCCTTAGTTAAAATCTATTCTCATGACCTATCAATATTAGGAATACACAGCTAACCTTGGTACCTCAGAATACCATCTCCCCTAATCTCAAAATCAATAACCTTTTGCTGACCCACAACATCCTTAATCTACATAAGTATGGTGTCTAAATCTTGCTTTTCATTTACCTCATCACCAAGAGATGACTTGAACACCTCTTGAATAATCACTCCCCCATCCCAGGAGTCTAAAAGACAAACTCCAAAGTTAGCCAACCTATGAATATCCTTCACTAATCCTTTTTTCTCATCATCAGCATAAGATAAGCTCCCTATACACAACCTTTTAAGAGCATCAAAAATAATATTATCTTTACCAAGATGGTAGTAAAAACTTATATCCTAATTCTTAAGCAATTTAAGCCACCACCTCTACTTGAGATTCAACTCTTTCTGAGTAAACACATATTATAAGCTCTTATGATCTGAATTGATATCCATATGTACCCCATACAGATAATGGCTCCAAATCTTTAAAGTAAAAACCACAACTGCTAACTCTAGATCGTGAGTCAGATAATTTCTCTTATGAATCATAAGCTACCAGGAAGCATAAGACACAACCTTATCATGCTTCCTCAGAACACAACCCAGTACCACACGAAATGCATCACAAAACACAACAAAACCATCAGTACCCTCGGGTAGGGTCAAAAATGGCGCAGAGGTCAACTTATTTTTCAAATTCTCAAAACAACGCTCACAAACATCGAACAACAGAAACTTAACCTTTTATTGAGTTAACCTCATCAATGAAGCAATAATAGATGAGAAAAACAAATCTCCTATAATACCCAGCCAAACACAATAAGTTCCTAATGTGGATTGGAGTCGTGGGAATAGACCATTTCTTAACTTTATTAACCTTCTGTCTATCCATCATGATCCCCTAACTAGAAATGAAATGCCCAAGAAAAGTTATAGTATTTAGCCAAAACTCACACTGAGAAAATTCAGCATACAACTTCTGGTCCAAAAGTCTTCAATACAATTCAGAGGTGATTGGCATGATCCTCCTCAACTCTTAGAATACACCAAGATGTCATCAATAAAGATTATAACAAACTAATCCATAGACTACCTGAAAGCCTGATTTATAAGATTTATGAGCACAGCTAGAGCATTAGTTAATACAAATGACATCACCAAAAACTCATAGTGACCATACTAGGTTTGGAAAGTAGTCTTTAAAATATCAACCTCCCTAATCTTCAACTGAAGACAGTCTGAACGTAGATTAATCTTTGAGAAACACCTAGCACTCTAAAGCTAATAAAAAAGAACATCAATCCTAGGAAGAGGATAATTATTCTTCACTGTCACCTTTTTGAATTATCGATAATCTATACAGATCCAAAAAGATCTATATTTTTTCCTCACGAAAAACCAAGAGCACCCCATGGAGAAATACTAGGATGGGTGGATCCTTTATGTTGAAGATCTTTCAATTTCTCTTTTAGCTCCTTTAGTTTAGTCAGAAATGAAAATAGGATGAGTATCCAGTAGAATATTAATTCCAAAATCCATTTCCCTATTGGGAGGAATTCTAGGAAGATCATTAGGAAAAACTTTAGAAAACTTATTTACCACAGAGACAGATTACAAAGAAGGACTTTTAGAGTCAGAATCCTTAACCCTAACTAGTTGATACAAACATCCTTTTAAAATTAATTTTTGAGCTGTAAGATAAAAGATGAACCTCCCTTTAGTCACTAAGGAACTTCTTTCCCATTTTAATACCTGTTCATTAGGGAATTAGAAATTGACCTTTTGGGTCCTACAATCTAGAGTAGCATAGCATGAATGAAGCCAATTTATCCCTAATATAACATCCAAATCCACCATTTCTAACTCTATCAAATCCATAATGTCTTTCTATGAAAGATAGACGCCACACAACCCCTATATATTTATAGACGCCACACAACCCCTATATATTTTTCTAGCCATAATAAAATTATCCACTAGGGTAGACATAAAAAAATGGTCGTAAATACTTTTAGGACCAAAACCAAAATGCACATCCCATATAAGGAGTCATATAAGAAAGGGTAGAACCCAGATCAAGAAAATAATAAACATCATGAGAGAAAAGTTGTAACATACCAGTAACAATATTTAGAGATGCCTCAAATTCTTAGTGAGTAGCAAGTGCATAGAGGCAATTCCGACCAGTGCTGGTACACTAAGTAGCACCCTTTGGTCCATGTACTAAAGATGTGGCAACTAAAACTTTATTAGACTAGTGGAAACCCTGGATGAAGGACAATCCTATTGCATGTTGCCAACTTGACAGTAATTATAGCACTGATCACTCTCCTTTTTACAATAACCAATATGAAGCTTCCAACAAAAACAAAAAGAAGGATAAAGTGGGGCTGACTAAGCTCCATTATCTTGAGACTGGACACCCTATGCCTTCGAACCACTTCTAGCCTAAAATGATGATCACCTAAAAGGTTTGGGATAGGGAGCACTAGCTGTCGAAAATAAACTTCCCTAATTCTTCTTCTTAGTCCACAGTCTAACATCTTTTCCACTATTTTGATAACCCCCACCCTATTTTGAATACCTGAACTTCTTACTCTACCTCTTTCTAATCTCAGACTATTTCTTTTTTCATCTTCTACCTACTTTACATAAACCATAAGTCAGAAGATATCCAGATTATTGTTCAATATTGCAGCCTTACACTCTAATAGCTAGTCATGGGATAACCTAGAAGTAAACTTTATCATCTTGGAACTCTATCTAGATACCAACTCTGGGGCATAATAAGCTAAATATTGAAATTTCAAGGCATACTTCTTCACATTCATCTTTCCTTGCTTCATATTAACAAATTCCTCAGCCTTAGCTTACCTCTACTCATGAGGAAAGAAATAATCAAGAAAGGCACCCAAAAAATCATTCCATAAAGTCATATCTGCATTATCAGCCCTCAACTACTCCCATTCCTTATACCACTGATAAGCTACATCTTTCAGCTAGTATGCAACAAACACTATACCTTCTAAATCAGTAGCATGTATCACTCTAAAAATCTTCTTCATCTCATACACAAACCTCTAAGGATCTTTCTCAACCTTAGAGGCTGTAAAGGTTGAGGTGTTCAACCTCATGAACCAGCCAACCCAAGTGACCTTAGATGAAGGAGCAATAAAACTAGCATGATCTGATTGATGGGACTAAGATGTCACTAACTGACTAAGCTACTAAATAGACTAGTGGAGCTCTGCATTATAGATATCCCTATAAAGTAGCTGATCATAAGCATCACCATCCCAAGAATCCTAAAAAGGACTAGTAGGGATAGGTGGAACTCTATGTGGAGATGCATAATCAAAAGCAGGGACCCTAGACCGGGTCTGCACTCCATACATAGTGAGAGTCCCCTCCACACTGACTAGGCAGAACAGAGTATCTATTAGAGTTTTTATAAATATCAGATCTTCGAGGAGGTATGATCTGAAATGCAAGGAAGCTAGGAGTTGGAGAAGTTTCATAACACTAGAATCTACAACCTAAAATAGTTCAAAAGAAAGGAAAACATTCCTAAATATTTTGTAGCCACCTATTTATAAGTGTGGTTTACTATACACCTATAAAAAGGACTACATTCAACATGGATTTATGGACACCCAATAACTCTAAACTGTGCTCTGATACCAAACTTATCATAACTCAAACTAGGGCCTAGACATGATGGGAATATCAAGTTTACCATGAACCAGAGACCACGCCCTTAACCTAACCTCAAGCGCATAATAATAATAATAATAATAATAATAATAATACAAAAGCCAATTAAACAATAATAAAAATGAATAGATAACTTCATAAAAACTATGAGTCAATTAATAACCAACCAACCCACATCTATCAACAATAGCCTCTAAAACCAGAATAGTAACTAGTTGGGACATACCCCCGACTATGGCCAAAAAGAATCTAAAAGTACTAAGTAAATAAGCAAAAAATAATGAAATGATAAAAATTCTGATCCCTTTTTGAAAATTCCAAAATATTTCCAAATTACCCCTTTAATATCTCTAAACATAATTCAAGTCAAAAATTGATATTACGCAGGTGGAAAGGTCAAAAATAAAACGATCAAAATTTTTGAGGGGTTTTCCACCAATGTTTATACACTTCATGCATACAAGTTCATTCTTAGATCCTAGTAAAGAAGTAATAGCTTCACTCTATGATTCAAGTCATCTCTCATATATCTATGAATTCTAGTCTTATGTTGAGAATCTTATAATAAGTATGAACCTATGTTTCAGAGTATGCTCAGTTATTTAGTTCTCAAAACTCATGGTACACCCTTGATGACTATTGAAATTTGTATTGTGTTATATATGTACTTAATTTAGATAACTTTAATGAATTTATAGCCTTTATACTCTATTTATCAAGCCTCAGTTAAGTGTCAAAGTTACATTTAGTATTATTTTATGCTTCAGGTCATCATGTTCTAGCCTTTAAGTGGTCTCTTCCTTATGTTAAGATAGTGGTAAAAAAATATATAAACAATAGTTTAGATGAGTGAGAGTAGATGACCCTAATTAGGGGATATTATTGTATGCTTATTTTATCTAAGGCTATAAGTGTGAATGAATATTAAGGCAAATCTTTTGTATATGTTATAGTTAGTTAAGAATTCTAGGTGTGTCTTTTTGAGGACAGTGCATGAAAGTTGTTATTGAATGAGGTATTAGTGAATATTCAAAAAAATTCCTAGGTGAGTTGGTTGCCTAGAAGTTCATATGTTGTTATAATGGTTGTCTTGAATGTCATGTTGGTATATAAGTGGATGAATGCATTGTGTGCTAATGAACTCCTATAAGGGGTCAAAGTGAGTTATTGAAGTTGTAAGGAGTGTTATTCTTAAGATAAAATCTCTAAAAATACATAGAATATTGAATCCTATGGTTAAGACTAGTATTATGATGTTATGTGTAGTACCTTATAATTTTGAGTTAGGTTTGAACATGGTAAGAGTAAGTAGTTCAACTCAGACTTTGGTTGGGGTAGTCATATGTACCCATGTAAGAAGTATATCTTGCATCTATTAAAGTGTAGTATTTAAGAGGAAAAGAATAGTTGGGGACAATGTTGACAAGTATGGCTGATATTGAAAGTCAGCAGTGTCATCGCCTAAGGCATAGTAATCCTAATTTTGCTTCTATTCTATATTCCTATATTTCATGTTATATATTTCTACCCATGTTGTGATTCCTTATTCAAATTCCATGATTAGATTTTGCCCAAAATTCTTTCCCCCGATTATTATTAGAAGTTATGATAAGGACAGTTTGAGGAAACTCATATTCTATTCTTAGTAATACTTGGAAATTTTATCACATCAGCTATCACTGCAATTCTATATGTATGATCATTTCATGAATGTTTCAATTGAGTTCTAAAATCTCAGCATAAATCAACTCCTTAGTCAATCAAGCCATCTTAGAAATCAGTATCATGATTGAAGTTTTAGCATTTCAGCTTAGCTATATCATTCATTAGCAGACATGTCATGCCTACATTATTCCATACGATTCCTACGTATGTGTCCATCTTCCATATGTATCAGCAAAGTTAGTACCCTTTAAAGAGGTGATTTTAGTTATGAGATATGATAAATTTAATATATTAAGTTTTAGATAATAACTACATTCTTTTAGTGTGAAAATCAGTCTTCATTCGAGGATGAATGATCCCAAGGGGGAGATATTGTAATAACCCACAAGCTCTTAGATAAGTTTCTAACTATCCATCATATGTTTAAATGATTAAAAGTGAATATGTCAAACCATAAATGAGTTTCATGACTATTCACCTTGAGTTTGAAGTGTTTTTAATGCGATTATAGTCATAGGCCATCACTTTAAACAAAGTGGAGTTAAGAACATTTGTATTGATTGAGTTTTAATATTGGATTCTACAAGTTCATATTAAATGATTGTAACTCCTAGAATATAAATAGTTAGGTGTCCTACTATATACCAAATAAAAGATCTTTGAGTCTTCTTTCCAACTCATCTAATTTTACCTTAATTTGATATTCGAGTAGAAAGTTATGCTCATTTTACATAGGAGTAGCTATCTGCCAGAAAGTGATGACTAAGTTGACGAGCTATCAACTAGGTGATGACCCATCAACTAGCTAACGATCTATCAACTTAAGTCATCAACCATAACCAGTAAATATCAAAATCTAACAAGATATCGACGACTAAGTTAGCGAGTTGTCACTAAACCGATGAGTTGTCAACTCAAAATTCCTGCAACTTTTTTTTAGTTTCCTTAGGGATAATTCGGCCTTTTCCTTATATAAAACTCCTCTTCCATGACTTAAATTAGCCAATAAGCATTATTTTCCCATTCTTAGTTAGTTTTCAGCACTATTATCCTTTCCTTTATCAAGAGAAAGATGTTAGGGTTTCTTCCTAAAGTTCAACCTCCAAGGATCCAAATTCAAGTTTTCCTTTAAGAAATTAAAAAATTCAGGTATGTGGGGTTTGAATAAGGATAACATTTCATCCCCGTGCCCAAAATCTTTGATTCTAAGGTTGAATTTCTGTTATTTCAATTATGGTTCATACCCAATTTTCATATTCTTGAAATTATGGTATTATCATTTGATTTAAAGTTCAGTTAGCATAAGAATTTATCTTTACTCATGTTTTCACTCATATGATTGTTAATATTAGATGAATTTTTGTATTTTGACATGAATTTCTATGAGATATTTAACATATATGATTTTCAGCCTGATTTAGTTAGTTTACACATATGAACATATGATTGATCATTATGCTCTCAATTTGCAAGAAGTTCAGACTTACCATTTCAGATTACTACAATATGATTTAGATCTTAGTTTTGATCTTATGATCTTAGACATGATATGAAATTCACATAGTATTTATAAGTTATTAACGGAAGCATGATTGACTTTTATATTTACAAATCCACATGCTTATTTTAAGGTAAATTTCATCAGTATAAGTATATAGTATATATTTTGGGGCAGTATTTAGCCCCGAGAGGGAAGTGTGAGTTCAACGAATCCTATTCTCCAAAAACTACATACCACTATAGGTTTAGGGGCCTCACTAGAGAGTGTTTCCCTTGCCCAATATAGGCTCAGTTTACTGATCTATCAAGTTCAGTTCAGGTTCTATTCTAATGGAAAGAATATAATAGCCCTCCTCAACGTGGGTTAGACGTTGGACTCCATGATAGCTCACATGGTTTATGTCGATTATGATAATCTCCCATAAAAAAGAGTATTTTACAAACTTATCATGTTTTATGATATTTTAGCTTTCATTTTTGAAATATCATAAGGTGAGTCCTTTTACACTTAGCATGCATAATTTGAAAGTATGAAATCATAAGGTGAACATTCATGTTTTATGAAATTTCAGCTTTCATTTATATTCATGATCAAGGAGAGTCCTTTTACGCTTAGCATGCATGATTTGAAAGTATGTCCAACTTTAGTTTTACTTATTTCATTCACCCCTATATGCTTAGTACATTCCATAAGTACTGACCAAATATACGTCTGTGTGGCTACATTGTTTCATAAGTAGGTACTAGTTGTATCCCACACATCATAATCAGATAATTTACAACTTTTATCCAGCAGATGATGAGTTCTTTTGATTTGAGGACTTGAGTTAACTATAGTTTTAGTATCATTTTTATTCAGTCGCATTGATTAGGGAAAGTTTGGGGTCATGTCTTAGCTGCCTATTGTTAGTATTAGTAGAGGCTTCATAGATAGTTAGCTAGAGTTGATGTATTTAATTTTAGTTTTTTTATGACTATAGTGTAAATGTTTTAAATAATTTTTTATTGAACATGTGTATCTAAAGACATCTCTTTCACTTATTACTCCTACTTTTATATATTTTATTTAGTCGCTCATGAGTTATGCAGTATCATGGGTTAACATAGGATCACTTATGGTTCTAAGCACTGTGGGATGTACATGGGATAGTTTTAAGACATTACAATGATTCTCTAGAATTTATCCTATATTGTGTTTTAATACACAAAGAAAAGGTAATAGCCTATACTTTAAGGTAGTTGAAGACATATGAGAAGAACTATCCTACTCATGACTTGGAGTTGGTAACAGTAGTGTTTATTTCAAAGTTATGGAAGCATTAATCATATCAAGGTCATTGTGAGATGTTGACCAATCATCACAACCTACAATGTATTTTCAACTAGAAGAATATGAATTTAAGACAACATAGGTGGTTGGAGTTATTAAATCACTATGGTATGACTACTTTTTCTATCATCCAAGAAAGGTTAATATAGTGGCGGATACCTTGAGTAGAAATTCAAAAAGTATGGATAGTCTTGCTTTGTTGTAATTGAGGAAATACCTTTAGCTATGGATGTTCAGTGGTTTACTAATAGCTTCATGAGACTTGACATTTCTTCGTCGAACAGAGTTTCTTCTTGTGTTGATGTATGGTCCTTGTTGTAGTAGATTACATGTAGATAGTTTGAGGATGGTAGGTTTTGTATCATTTAGGATAAAGTGTTAAGTGGTGAGGATAAGGCAAAGATTCTTGATCCAGAAGATGTTTTAAGGATCAATAGTCTAGTTTGTATTCCTAAGGTTAGTGACTTGGCTATGTTGATCATGAAGGAGTATCATAGTTTTAGATATTTTGTTCATCTAGGGGCAATAAATATGTACCATTACCTGAAGCAACATTATTATTGGTGTGGCATGAAGAGGGACATCCTAGAGTTATGGATAATTGTTTAAATTATTAGAAAGTAAAGTATGATCATTAGAGATCAGGTGGTATAACTTAGAGAATGCCTATACTTGAGTTGAAGGGAGAGAATATTACTATGCACTTCATAGTTGGGTTGCCTCAAAATTTGGGGAAGTTTGTCTCTATTTGGGTGATAATGTATAAGTTGACCAAATTAGCTTATTTTGCACTCGTGAAGGTGAACTACAGTGTAGAGAAATTATGTAGGATACACATTCAAGATGTAGTTTGATTACATGGTGTGCCTGTTTCTCCTTTGGTGGAGTTTGCCTACAGCAACACTTACCATTCCTGCATTGAAATAACACTATTTAAGGAACTATATGGGAGGTGTAGATCTTCTATTGGTTGATTTAACTCCTTTGAGGTTACACCATGAGGTACGACTTATTGAGAGATTCGATAGATAAGGTGAGGTTTATTTAGGATCACTCTTGAAATCCCAGAGTAGATAGAAAAGTTAAGCGGATTGAAGTGTTTATGACTTAGTGTTCATGGTTGGTGAGAAGGTATTATTGAAGGTCTCACCAATGAAGGGATGCATCTTGATTAAATCCTTTCCAACAAGCATCCATGATTAACGCATTGAGACTTCGAGAGGGACATAATCTTGAATAAGAAAGAAAAATATCATTGGAATGCACTTTGTTAGTTTGAAGAGATAAAAGGCTTATAAAAAAAGAATGTTAAGTAAGCTGGTGTATTCAAAAAGCTTATGGAGAAGAAGTCCGAGCTAGATGAGGGCATTCATCAAGTAGAAGCTGGGTCATACCTCCCGTCCATGCCTTCATCTTCTCAGGAGCCACCCCATGTTGAGTCCCAACCTTTGATAAAAAAATTATCATTCTGATAGAGAATCTAAACTTAGCAAGAAACACTCCAATAAATGAAATTTTGAAACACCCAGACCACCCAACTTGGATCCTAGAAAAAATATGTATGGTTTTGAACTAGAAAAAGAGATTTCCAATTCCTAGGCCATGGTTCATCTTGCTAACCAACTAGGCTTAAAAATGAGAGGACATATACTTCGTTTCTCGAGGTAAGGTCTTGGTAGGTGAAGTGTATAAGGGCAACATAGCTTGTAGTTTTAAGAACTAGTGTTTAGAAGACTATTTATAGAGGATTATTTCTCATGTGTATTGTATATTACTTATTATTCACCTTAAGTTCCTTTCTTAGGACATCGAAGGTAATTCCTATTACTTAAGGCTAATTTTGGAAATAAGGAAATTTAAATCCTTACTCCTTTATTTCCCTTTTTGGGTTAAAGAAGAAAAGTTGAAAGAACACTTTCTTGGGACTTTAATCTCTTGGTCTATAGAGAAGTCACCGACCTTGTCACCTTATTTATCAAGGATTGAAGTTTTGTGATTCACCACATTAATACACATCGTACATGTGGTGATCTTTTTTAACCCCTTGTATTTCATCATTGAATGAGTTTCATACTTTAAAAAGCTACCTTTCAGATCTAGCTTCTCACTCCATTCAAAATATTTCTTTTTAATAGAAAAAGAGAGAGACAAATTCCTTTATCTATTAGGTCCTGTCCTTTTCTCCTACAATACTTAGATTTCATACTCTATTTCTTTTATAATTATTGCCTTATCCTTGTATTTGATCCCATTATTAAGCTTAGGTTTTTGTCCCTAAGGTTGTCGACGAGGGTGATGTAAAACTTATGAATGAGGTTGAGGGAGAGAGCAGTAGGAGTAATACCTCTAATAACTTTTGGTGATGGATAGAACCCTTGAGATCCTTGCGCTCCACTATTATGTTTATGGTTACCCTGAGCATTAGGTCCAAAAGGAAATAACACTCTATCCATGAGTCATAAGTGATTTAGATGAGCGGGGTTCTCAAGATAGGAGTGAGAAGGTTATGTCAGGCAGAGGGAGGTTTCCTTGAAGACCAATGGCCATTTTAAGGTTAGTCTTCCAAGGATCTCTTGAGGGCCCTAATTTGCAACTCTTGTGCTCTCTTGAGCTTCCTTTGAGTCTTATACTAGTACACTTTCTTCCGCGAATGTCCTAAAGATAGAGGATACATATTTCATGACGGCTTAAAAATATCTCCCAATCATTGCATTAAGAAGTCCTTGGTAGAGAATGATTAAGTCCTCACACTTTTCCATCTTGAAACCGTTAATTTGTAATCTTTGTAACCCATTTCCAGGTTTAGTAAATAAGGAATTTACCTAATGCTTTTATTTTATTACATAGACTTGATTCCTTTTTTGTGTATTTTTTAGGCAATATGTGTGCCATGATTGTGTATAAAATCATTGATCTGTATTTCTTTTCTATCTATAGACTCTAACTTGCTAACTCCAATTCCTTATTAAGTGCATTTTATAGATAGGCTGTTTTTATGTAAGTAATTATTTATTTTGAGAGCAATCCCTAGAAGATTATATCCTTATGTTCTATTATTAGGACCTTTCGCATAATGTTTATGGCATTGTTAGCAAGCATTGTTTTGTCAACATTGATGATCAAAGATAGTTGGTTATTGATATTTTATTCAGTGCTTCTTTCATAATCATCTATAGTGGTTGGGCATAGTTTGATTTTAGTCATGATAAAGATTATTTAAGTTTATTTTGTTATTTAACTTATTTGTTCATGGAGGGTTCCCTATTCATTTTATGGATGTTCCACTAAGTCTAGATGTCTCTGAGGAACCATAGTGCATAGCTTGATAGATTAATGCTCTCTTTTAGTTAAGTTTAAGCTTTGAACATATTGAGGTACCTTCTTGGATTATCATAGTATTTTGAGGATTCCTCATGTTTGAGTCTACCCCAAGGGTTTGATGGACACAACCTTGACTTTTTGTAATTAGGTGATCAGTCTATCTACATTTTTTGAATTTAAACCTTCCAATGAGGTGACACTGTAGAATTACCTAGATTGGATGTAGTGTCCCAAGTTTGATAAGTTTTAGATCCATTTCGTTACTTTTATTACAGTCTCTATTATTCTTTTCAATTTTTGGTTGTTTGAGGTATTAGCTTACCCTTGATGCTCAGGGTTTGGGGGACCACATCCTTGGGATCGAGAATTCTTAGACTTGAGCCTATTTCTTTTGTATCCTCAGGAGTGAGATCATTTTTTCGTTTAAGGATTCATGATTGAGTTCTCGTGGCATTGCATATTTCAGTTTGGGAGTTTATTTCCCTAGGCTAGGTCCTTTGTTCAAACAGATGGATGTTCATTTTATAATATTTTTTTTATTCATGTCCTTGCATTTTCGAGACCATTTGGTCAATTAAAAGACTTGTAGGACATTTTCTCCTAAGCTCATTCCTGAATTCCCTAGAGCTTTCTCGTTAAAAAGATTTCTAGAAAATCCCTCTTGGGGACAAAAATGTTGGTTGAAGAAAAAAAGAGTTTAGCATGTCTTTTTGGATCTTCATGCTTTGTTACTCATTTGATGAAATCCTTTTGATTTTGCAAACCTAAAGGGACTCCTTGTCAAAGGTCGCAGGTGTTTGGTCGATGATTTTGTTGAATAAGATTGAAGTCGCGGTATTTTTTTCACAAAAGATTGGGTCTCTTTACCAAGTGTTATACTTTAGGCTTCAGGAGGTATTCACGTTTAGCATATGGGTGCTCTGACCAAGATCTTTAGGGATGATTCTATACTATAGTTTATATGAGTAACTTTTGGACATCCTTGGGGTAATGCGCTAGGTGCTGTAGCTAATTGGGTAGCTTTAGAATCATGTGTAAAAGCTCGTTATAAAGGACACAATCTTGGTTGGAAAGGTAATAAGATTATTCACGAGGTTTCCAATGCTCCTCATTGTTCTCGCTTTTGAAAGAAAGAGAGTCATTTTTAAGAACCTACCAACCATGGAAAGAAAGAAAACAAGCAGTTCGGAGTAATTTGAAAAGAAACAAAAATGTATCGACAATTTTTCCCGAGGACACTTAGAGGCCTTTTGGTTACTGGTTAGAGTCATGCAGGTAATAGTTTTGTAGGAATTAATTATGCAATTATTAGTTATGTAGGAATTAGTTGTGTAGGTATTAGTTATCTAGATATAGTAATACAAATATTAGGTATGTAGGTATTAATTATGCAAGTATTAGTTATCTAAGAATTACAATATGAAAGAGTATAATTTTTAATATTGTAAAATAAAAATTATATTTAACTATGCAATAATTAAGTTTAAATAATTTATGAACAAACTATTTAACTAATTAAGCGGAACCTATTAAATAACTAAAAGCAAGTAATTTGAAGAAGTCACAACCAGTGATTAAGAAATTAACAAATAACTAGCAGTGCGTTACTGTTAAAGAACAATTAACAAGAAAGTGAGAAAAAAGCCAAAGAAATTAAGAAGATATACAAAATAAAAATTGCCAATGTGTTATTGCTAGTGAATTGAAATAAATACACAAATAAAAAAATATTTTAAAAGTAAATTGATAGGGTAAATATGTATTTTTATTATTAATCCATGTATATCTAATGCCCACATAACTTATTCCACCTCCCTCATAAGTTATGTAACTATTAATTATGTAGGATTACAAAAACACAACCAAGCACTGTATACAATTAGTAAATGAATAACTTTCATACAACATTTAAAAACCTACCAACCAAACATTGTATTAATGTAATACATGAATAACTTTTATCCCCAGTGCATACCAAACAATGTATAAAACTAATACATGAATAACCAAGTACTTCATGTATTAGGTTAGGCCTTACATGGTAACCAAACAACTCCTTAGTTTATCGTCTTTCGAAAAGTTTCTAGGTTGACTGGTTGCTTGTTCCCTTTAGCCCTTTTCCTATAGTTTATCTTGGCACGGTTTCTTAGGAATTCTTTAAGGTATCCATCCTTGAAAAATTTTGCCATTATTTCTGTGAGGTATCATGCCATGTGACCAATGAAACTCCATTATGTGTTCCTATTTCTAAGATAGAGGCCTGAGAGAATGGGCTTTGGGATCTTAGGCCCCTTGATGTCCTGGATAGTCAGTACCATTTTTCCTATGCTGACACTGATGCAAGATCCCCAAGATGTCCTGGATAGTTAGTACCATTTTTCCCATGTTGACGGTGAAGAAATATTCTGAAAGTGGTAGAATGTTATTGATGGCATATACCATAGGCTTTTGAACTTCCTTAGTCTGCAGACTCCTTTAGTGAAGGTTCCCTTTATCATAATAAGAAGAGATTGTGTAGTTAGGTTCGTTGAGTTAGCATGACGTACTTATGGACTTGGGATCTGAATCAAAAGTCCCCTAACTTAAAATCTATGTTTTAGAGCTGATGGAACTGTCAGAATTTGCATACGAGGTCGTTAACTTAGAGTTTACCCCTGATACCAATCCTTATCAATGAAGACTTCAAAATAATGAATTGGACTAAAAACCAAAGAAACTACTCGATAAATAAATTGTCAGCTCCAATGACTTGGGGTAGTTATAGAAAAGCTCTAAACAACAAAAAATATGGAAATGCAGAAAATCACTTGGAAAGTCATCACAATATCTACTATTAAAAGGACATTGATCCATAAAATTAAAGGGTTAGGATGCACTTGAAGGTTCAAATAGGTGGGGATACCAGACCCACATCTCGCTCTGGATCTTCTTAGTAGCATCATCTACTGGGCGGTGACTCCACCGAATTTTAACTATTGGAATCTCCCTAGTGCACAACCTCCTGATATCCCTGACTACTATGAGAACTTGCAACAAAGGTTAATCTCTCATCCAACTAAATTGAGTCCGATCAAACCATGTGTGACTTATCGAGAATGTATGGCTGTAACATAAAAACATGAAAAACTGGATGAACAATGGCAAAATTTGGGGGAAAGGCCAACTTATAAGCCACATCTCTAACTGTGCAAAGTATCTCAAAAGGTCCAATATATTCGGTGTTGAGCTTGCTTTTCCTCCCGAACCTCAGAACGCCCTTTATGGGTGACACTCAAAGGAATACCCTATCTCCAACCCCAAACCTCAAGCCACAAAGTCTACAATCTGCATAGTCCTTCTGCCTTCTCTGAGCTGCCCTCAACCCAACTTGAATCATCCTGACTCTATCAAACGACACCATAAGTACGTCAGTATCACGGGGCCTAACCTCAAAGGTCTCAAACTATCCTATTGGAGATCAAACACTCCTATCATATAGTGCCTTAAATGGAACCATCTCAATAGTCGAATGGTAGCTATAGGTCACGACCCGAACCAAGGCCTAGTCGTGATGGGTATCTCAAGTCCGCCAAGGACCGTAGACCACCCCCATTAACCTAGCCAACTAAAATACAATACAACAAGCAGAAGATGAATTCCAAATATATAACAAGATAAAACTAAGTTTCAAACATATAATAAGATAGATAAATCAATACTAAGAAAGATCTAAGAACCCATGACACAATCCGCCCATACTTCATCCTTAAAAACCTCTAAGAAACCCAACATCAACCTAAGTCAGGAATGACCCCCAACCAATAGCCAAAAAAGAACCCACCAAAATAGTTTAAGACATAAGTAAAGACAAGACCATGAAATAAGGGCCTTACGAAAAATGAAAGCTCACCACTTCAAAGCTGACTCAAGGACAATCCAAAAATCACCTACCACTGTGCAAGGAAACAGAAGTGTCTTCAGACCCTGCATCACGTGGGGATACAACGTTCGAGGATAATAAGTGGGGTGAGCGCTAGCATGTACATCAAGGAAAGGATAAAATAATGCCATGATCAAACAATCCAAATAATTCCAAAACCATATGCACATAATCATACATACACACACATATATATATAATATACAGGGATAATGAACAAGGTTTAGCATAAGAGTTAAGAAAATTAACCTGAACTGTGTTGCTCAAATCGTCATCTATACCCATGGTCCATATAAGTCCAGCTCTCACCCTGTTGAAAGGGTCCCAGTGCATGCCCATCACACGAAATGATATATCAAGAAAGGTCGGGGAATCCATAGCCCTTCACCAATATAGGATACAAATATATAAAGTGTGTCACTAGCACACAATCATCAAGACCAACCATCACGCCAACAAACATGGGTTTCCAGTATTAGTCCCTCGGGACCTCCACCTTCATGGCTTAGCTACAGAACCCCTTCTAAGCCCAATTAAAACATTTGCACATTCTTATTCATTAAACTAACGACCATCCAGTAAGGTACACACCGTTGGTATCATTATACCAATTTTGCTTGCAACCTAATATTATTTAGGCCATTTTGATTGACCATTAACTTAGGGGAATCCACAACCCCCATAGTCTAATTATTCACTAACTTGGGGGAATCCACTACCCCTAAGGTTCAATTTAAAATCAAGGCATGGCCATAAAGGCCTGTCAAAGCCATTTGTATTTCATTAGCCTTTTATGCAATGCAATAATTTCAAATTGTTTCAAAATAGCTATACCCATGTTTCAAAGCCAATTTCATAAGGTTGAGTTGAGGTCATTACTAATTCAATTACCAAAATCCATAAAATTGGGGGAATTCGTGACCTCGTAAGTTTATCAAATCAATTTAGGGGAATCCATGACCCCCTATTCCTATTTACCATGCCAATGCACCCTATTGGTTCAAAAGCCATCAATTCAAAACATAGACGATTCACAAAGGCCATGGGAAAAGCAATTCAATCATGAGTACCCAAAAGCTGTTAACCCAATTTCCAAATCAATAATTAAATCACATTGATAATAATCTTAATTACATGATTTTAACAAAACAAGCTTTAGAGAAGAGATACATACCTGAGAATATCAAGATTTCGGAGTAGAAACCATACAAAGTGACCCTTGGATGCTTAATCCCTTGAAAACCCTAGTTGTTCTTACTAGGATAATTAGAGAGAATTTAAGAGTAGTTTATGATTGTCTAAGTGATCAAAATAACCCCCTTTGGATGTTTTATGGTCATAGGTTAAGATTGGGGAAAGAAGGAAATGACCAAAGTATCCTTAATTAAAAGTACAGGAAATTTGTTGCCAGTCGTTAGGGTCACGTCACGACTGGGTACTAGTCATTTCCTAGACTCGTTGTTTGGTCAGTGACTCAGGGTAACCTTCACTGGTTTGGTCACGAGTCACACTTTATGACTCATGAATAGAACTTACAGTTTGCAGGGTCTTAGTCGTACTCAGGAAAAAAACATTAACTACTCCACATGTTTGGTCACGAGTCCCTCCCTACAACTCGTGCCCACACCTTATGACTCTTGAGGTGCCAGTTGTAGAGTGGGCAGTGAGCTCAAAACTTAGAAATTTCAAAGGGAAAAATCTGGGGTGTTACATTCTCCCCCATAGGACCATTCATCCCTAAATATTGAATCAAGGAATCCATCAGCACGATTGTAAGACAGGAATGCAATCCCAAAGCCACTAACAAAGTAAGAAAACAAAAAAAATAGGAAAATACATACCTTAAGCACGATTATCCAATCCGCAAAATAAGAACAAATATTTGGATTTCATGTCCTCTTCATCTTTCCATGTAGCTTCTTCTACCTTATGGTTCCTCCAAAGGACTTTTACCGAAGCTACATCTTTAGTCATCAAATGATGGACCTGCACATCTAAAATCTTAAAAGGAACTTCCTCATAAGACAAGGAATCCAAAATACCAACACTCTCAATAGGCACCACCCAAAAAGTATCACTCACGCACTTCTTCAGCATCTACACATGGAAAATTGAGTGAATGGAATACAAACTTAAAGAAAAATCCAATTCATCAGCAATATCACCCATTCTTCTCAAAATAAAGTACAGACCCACATAGTGGGGACTAAGATTACCCTTCTTCCCAAACCTTACCACTCTCTTTATGGTAAATACCTTTAAGAACACTCAATTGCCAACTTGGAACTCCAACTATCTTCGCCACTCATATGAGTAGTACCTTTGACAACTCTGAGCAGTCTTAAGCCTATCCCTGATTACCTTCACCTTTTCCATGGCTTAGTGAACCAAGTCAAGACCAAACAATCTAGTTTCACCAACCTCAAACCACCTAATAGGAGATCTACACCTCCTATTATAAAGAGCTCAAAAGGAGCCATCCCAATACTAGAGTGATAACTGTTACTACATGCAAACTCAATGAGAGGCAAATAATCTACCCAATTGTCTCCAAAATCAATCACACATGCCTTTAGCATATCTTCCAAAGTCTGAATGGTCCTCTCCACTTGTCCACCCATTTGAGGGTGCAATGCAGTGCTAAGGTTCACCCATGTGCCCAATCTTTTCTAAAGAAAATGCCAAAAGTGAGAGGAGAATTGCGTACCTCGGTCCAAAATAATGGAAACTGGAGCACCGTGTAATTTGACAATATCCTAAATAAACAACTTAGCATAATCCTCTCCAGAGTAAGTAGTCCTCACGGGCAAAAAATGAGCAAACTTAGTCATCCTATCCATGATGACCCAAATCAAATCAAACTGACGATAAGATTGCAGAAGACTATGTTAATTATCTCCCACTTCCACATAAGTAACTCTATCTATTAAGACATGCCACCGGGCTTCAAGTGCTCAACCTTTACTTGCTGACAAACTATGCACTTAGCCACAAAATTTGCCACATATATCTTCATGTTATTCCACTAATAAATCTCCTTCAAATCATGAAATATATTTGTTGAACCATGATGAACTATATACCTTGAATCATGAGCCTCAGTCAAAACTATTTCTCGCAGCCTATCTATATTAGGAACACACAACCTACCTTAGTACCTCAAGATGCTATCACCTCCAATCTCAAAAGCCATAACCTTTTGCTGGCCCATATTAGCCTTAATCTTCATCAAGATAGGATCCAAACCTGCTTCTCCTGTACCTCAGCACTAAGAGATGACTTAGCTACTTATTGAACAATCACCCCTCCATCTTTAGAGTCCAAATAACGAACTCTCAAGGTAACCAACCGATGAATATTATTTACCATTCCTCTTTTCTTATCATCCACATAAGATAAGCTCCCTATGGACAACCTGCTAAGAGCATCAACAACCACATTATCTATACTTGGGTGATAATAAAGACTCATATCATAGTCTTTGAGCAATTCAAGCCACCAAATCTGCTTGAGCCTCAAATCTTTCTTAGTGAACACATACTACAAACTCTAATGATTTGAATAAATGTCAATATGTACTATACAAATAATGGTGCCAAATCTTCAACACAAATACCACAGTCGCTAAATCAAGATCATGAGTCAAATAATTCCTTTCATGAACCTTCAGCTGCCTAGAAGCATTGGCCACAACCTTACTAGGCTGCTTCAAGACACAACCTAGTCCTACACGAAATGTATCACAATAAATGACAAAGCCATCGGTACCCTTGAGCAGGGTCAAAATTAAAGAAAAAGTTAACTTATCCTTCAAATTCTCAAAACTATCCTCACAAGCATTGGATCATATGAACTTCACCCATTTTCGAGTCAACTTAGTTAATGGAGAAGCAATAGAAGAGAAGCTCTACAAAAACCTCTTATAATACCCAGCTAAACCCAAGAAGCTCTGAATGTCGGTAGGAGTCGTGGATCTAGGCAACTTCTTAACTTCTTCAACTTTTTATGGATCCACCATGATCCCCTCACTAGAAAATAATGACCCAAAAAGGTCAAAATATTCAACCAAAACTCACACTTCAAAAACTTAGCATATAGTTGCCGATCCATAAGAGTCTCTGCTACACTAGTTGGAACATACCAAGATATCATCAATAAACACTATCACAAAAAAATCTAAAAATTGCGTGAATACCTAGTTCATGTGATCCATAAACATAAGCAGTATCACAAAAAAACTGAAAATTGCCTGAATACCTGGTTCATGTTATCCATAAACATAATTGGAGCATTAGCTAACCCAAATGAGATAGCCAGAAACTCATAATGATTATATCCTGTTTCGAAAGTAGTCTTAGGGATATCTGCCTCCCTAATCTTCAACTGATGATAACCCAACTAGAGATCAATCTTAGAGAAACATCTAGTACCCTGAATTTAGTAAAAAAGATCATCAATACTAAGCAAAGGGTACTTATTCTTCACTGTCACCTTATTTAACTGTCGATAGTCTATGCACATCGGAAGAGACCAATCTTTCTTACGCATGAAAAGAACGGGACCACCCTATAGAGAGATACTAGGAAAGATAAAACCCTTATCAAAAAGATATTTTAACTTCTCCTTAAGTTCATTCAATTCAGCTGGAGCCATTTTATAAAAAGGGATAAAGATAAGATGGGTATTCAGTAGAAGATTAATCCCAAAGTCTATCTCCCTACCAAGAGAAATACCAGAAAGATCGTCAAAAAATACTTTAGAAAATTCATTAACCACAGGGACAGATTGCAAAGAGAGACTAGAATCCTTAACCCAAACTAGATGGTACAGACACCCCTTGGCAATCAACTTCCAGAGTCTAAGATAGGAAATAAATCTCCCTTTAGGTACTGTAAAGGTACCATATCCAATTTTATTAGTCCACCAATATCTCCCAATGAAAGATGAACACCACGCAGTGCCTATATACTTTTCTAGTCATAATAGAGTCACCCACCAGGGTAGACATAGAAAAGGGATCAAAAATATACTCAGGACCAAAACCAAAATAAACGGCCACATAAAGGTCACATAAGAAAGGGTGGACCTTGAGTCAAGCAGGAAATATACATTACAAGAGAAAAACTATAACATATCAATTACAACATCAAGAGATGCCTCAGATTTCTGATAAATGGCAAAAGAATAAACACGGTTTTGACCAGTGCCGATACCAGAAGTAGCATCCTTTGGTGCATGAGCTGGTGATATAGCAATCATAACCTTATTAGCTCTAGAAGGAACCCTAGATAGACAGTATCACTACAAATACCTCGACTGACCAAAATTATAGCACATATTCCTCTTCTCATCACACTGACCATAATAAAGTTATCCACAGAAATAAAAAGAAGGATAAAATGGGGCTGACTGAGCTCCACTAGCCTGATACTGGGCACCTTGTTCCTTAAATTGACTGTTAGTCTAAAAGTGACTATCACTAACAGCTTAGGATAGAAATCACTAGTCTAAGAATATAAACTTGAGTTTTCCCAAGTCCTTTTATTGTCTCACCATCTTTCATCACTACCACTGTTCTTCTGGCCTACACCCTACTCTAAATATCTAAACTTCTTATTCTGCCTCTCTCCTATTTCTAATTATTTCTTCTTTTTATCTTTAAGCTACTGCATATACACTACAAGCCTAGAGATATCTGTGTTATTATTCAATATTATGGTCCTACACTCTAGTACCAAAGACCTGAGACAAACCCAAATATAACTTCCACATTCTTTTCCTCATACTAGATACAATCTCTAAGGTATAATGAGACAACTGGTGGAATTTTAAAGAATACTCTGTCACAGACATCCTTTTTTCCTTCAAATTTATAAGCTCCTCATTTTTATCCTTCTTTAACTCCTAAGGAAAGAAACGATCAAGGAAAGCACCAAAAAAATTCTCACATATAGCCAACTCCATATCATTACCCTTTAATTGCTCTAACTTCTCATACCACTAATATGTCATGTCCTTTAATTGATATGTGACAAACTCCATAGTGTCCACATCAGTAGCATGCATTACCCTAAATATCTTCTCTATTTCATCAACAAACCCTTGAGGTTACACTTCAACCTCAGATCCTATAAAGGTCGAAAGGACCAACCTCATAAATTGGCCAAATCTAGTGACCTCAGTAGATGGAGAAATAGAACCAACATAGCCAGGCTGATGATACTGAAAAGTTACCAACTGAGTCAGTAGGTGAATAGATTGATAAAACTTGGCATTAGAAATGTTTCCTTTAGACGGTGGGGCATGAACATTATCTGCTCGAGAAGCTTGACGAGGATTGGTAGGGACTGGTGGAACATTAGAGGGGTAGGATAATTAGGAGCAGGAACCTTAGACAGGTCTAAACTCTATAAATAGGGTGAGTTCCATCCATATTATCCTATAGTGGGATAGAGAAGTTTTCACAATCATCAAATCTTTCAGTAGACATTATTTGAAATACGAGCAAACAAAGATTAGAGAAGTTTTCAAGACCATAGACTCTGTGGCCTAAAAATAGATCACAAGAAAGGGAAACATTCCAAAATACCTCATAGCCTCTCCCTTATAAGTGTTCCACGCTACACACTCATAAAAGAGACTCTACTTAACACGGGTTTGTGGAAACCCAATGACCATGAACCTAGGCTTTGATATCAGGCTTGTCAGGACCTTAACCAAGGCTTAGTCGTTATGGGAATCTCAAGTCCACCAAGGATCGGAGACCATCCCCATTAACCTAGCCAACCAAAAGACAATACAACTAGAAATGAATGAATTCCAAGCGTATAACAAAATAGAACAGAGTTTTGAACATATAAAAAGATAGATAAATCAATACTTAGAGGGATCTAAGAACCCATGGTACAATCTACCATACTTCATCCACAAAATCCTTTAAAAAATCAAACTTCAACCTAAGCTAGGACATGCCCCAACCATTAACCAAAAAAGAACCCACCAAAATAGTCTAATACATAAGAAAAGACAAGACCATAAAATGAGGGTTTTCCAAAGAATAGAAGATCACCACTACAAAGCTGACTCACGGACAATCCAAAAATTACCTACCACTGCGCAAGGAAGTAAAAGTGATTCCGAACCCTACATCATATAGGGATACCATAATGAGGGATATTTAGCAGGGTAAGCATTATCTTGTAACTCAGGTTAGGGATAACATAATGCCATGATTAATCAGTCCAAAGTCATTCCAAAATCATATGAACACAATCATATACATATATATAATATGCAAGGATAGGGAATAAGGTTTAGAATGAAAGTTAAAAACTTCAACCTGGACTATATAGCTCAAGATGTCATCTATACCTATAGGGCTATATGGGTCCAGCTCTCACCCAGCTGAAAGGGTCTTAGTGCATGTTAGTCCCATGAATCGGGGTATCAAGGAAGGCTGGGGAATCTATGACCCTACGCTAATCTAAGATACAAATATATAAAGTATTTCACAAGCACACGATTATCAAGATCAACATTCACGCTGGCAAATATGGGTTTCCAGTATCAGTCCCCTGGGACCTCCACCTTTATGGCTTAGATACACAACCTTTTATAAGACCAATTAAAATATTTACACATTTTCATTCATCAAACCAAGGACCATCTAGTAAGGCACATAACCTGGTATCGTCATACCAATTACGCTTACAAGATAGTGTCATTTATTCCATTTTTATTAACCATCAACTTGGGGGAATCGATGAACCCCGTGGCCCTATTATCCATTAACTTGGGGGAATCCACAATCCCCATGGTCCAATTATTCACTAATTTTGGGGAATCCAAGACTCACAAGGTTCAATTTAAAATCAAGTCATGGCCATAAAGGCCTTTCAAAGACATTTGTATTTCATTAGCCTTTTATTCAATGTAATAATTTCAAATTGGGTTTTAATATACATATATCAATGTTTCAAAGCCAATTTTAATAGGTTGGGTTGAGGTTATTACCAAATCAATTACCAAAATTCATAAAGTTTGGGGAATCCACGACCTCCATAAGTTTATCAAATCAATTTAGGGGACCCACGATCCTTTATTCCCAATTACTATGCCCATACACTCAATTGGTTCAAAAGCCATCAATTTAAAACATAGATTATTCAAAGAAGCCATGGGAAAAACAATTCAATCACAAGTACCCAAAAGCCCTTAACCCAATTTCCAAATAAATAATAAAATCACATGGATAATAATCTTAAACACATGCTTTTAACAAAAAAATTTTAGGGAAGGGATACATGCATGAGAATATCAATAAATTAGAGAAGAAACCACACAAATCGACCCTTAGATGCTCAATCCTTTGAAAACCCTAGTTGTTCTGGCTTGGAGAATTAAAGAGAGTTTAAGAGTAGTTTATAACTGTCTAAGTGATGAAAATAACCCTCTTTGGATATGTTTATGGCTGTAGTTTATGATTGTAGAAAGAAGGAAATGACCAAAGTACCCTTAATAAAAAGTATAGGAAATTAGTCGCCAGTTGTTACGAGTCATGTCATGACTAGGTATGAGTCATTTCCTAGATTTATAGTCCAAGTAGTGACTCAACGAAACCTTCACTGGTTTGGTCATAAGTCACACCCTAGACTCGTGACCAGACCTTATGGTTCACAGGGTCCTAGTCGTACACAAGACAGAAATATTTGCTACTCTACAGGTTTTTTCATGAGTCCTTCTCTACGACTTGTGACCACACCTTATGAATTATGAGATACCAGTTATAGCCTGGATAGTGAGCTCAAAACTCATAAATTTGAAAGGTAAAAAATCTAGGGTGTTATAATTGGTCAATCCAAAGAGAATATCGGGAAATCATAATAACCACATTAGTCTTGAAGGCCATTTTAAGAACGTCCTTAGCCTTAATCCTTAATTGATAGAAATTGAGTCTTAACTCAATCTTACAAAACATTCCTTCCCCATATGAGGCATAAGATACTCTTTACTATCACCTTGTCAACTGCATATAGTCGATACACACATACATAAAACCATACTTATTTTTTATTTGTCACCTTGCTCAGGTGCATATAGTTGATACACACACACATAAAACCATTCTTTTTCTTTACAAACAAGATAGAAACACCACAAGGCAAAACAGTTGTCCTAATAGAACCCTTACCTAAAAGCTCTTAAAGCTAAAAATTCAGCTGTTTAAGCTTAGTAGGTGCCATAGAAATAGGTCGAGTGCTCGACTAAAAATCAATAGCAAACTCAATATCACGGTCAAGAAAAAGGATAGGTATATTGGTAGGGAAAACATCAAAAAACTTATGAACAATAAGAACAGAATCAAGTGAAGGACTCTTGGAATTAATATCGCAAACATAAGCAAAATATGATTTGCAACCTCTCGACACTAATCTCTAAGCCCAAATGTAAGAAATAATTCCCATAGGTTCATGACTAAAAGAACCCATCCACACAATTGAGGGTATGCTAAACATGACTAACGTAATGGTCTCGTCAAAACAATCCAAGACTGCATAATAGGGAGATAACAAGTCCATGCCCAAAATTACTTTAAAGTCCACTATATCTAATATAATAAGGTTAGCTTGGGTATAAAACTCTTGAACAATCACAACACAAGATCTATAAACCCGATCCACTACTAAAAATCATACATGGGAGTAGATACATACAATGACAAGATAAAGGCTCCCAGGAAACTCTAATCATGGTGCATAATAACTAGAAACATATGAATATGTGGATACCAGATCAAATAAGGAAATAGATGTTGCCGACATACTAAAATCATATTTATAATAACAATATTCAAAGACTTCACCTCCAGCCTACAAGGTAACATATACAAATGGCCATGTCTGCCTTTAAAATAGGCACCTGACCGACCACTCATCCTATCAATTTGATGATCCCTTCTAGAATCCCAAGGACCATACCTATGACCCTGAGAACAAATCCTCACTGTTGATGAGATAAATCTTACTCTTTACTACAGGCTACATCATCCTATATCGAGGATAATTTCTAGAGAAATGGACAACAACCCCACAATTATAAAAATCCTTGGGCGCCCTACCCCTTTCTAAAAGATCCGACTTACCTAGAATATCTAACTTGACTAGAAGACCTAAAATATACACCTCTCAAAGATTGGCCACAGCCCTAGCAACTGTAGTTACTATAGCTAGACTGGCCTCTATCTATGATCTAAAATTCTACTACAATAGGCCTACTAGACTGACCCTGGTGTTTATAAGACTGACGCAAAGGTTATCTACCTTGATAACCTTTACCTTTGAATTATGATCCCCTCCATCTCCCACTGAAACTACCCTACTAACATGGCCTCTTATAGCTACCCTCTTGGGCCTCCCAATGTATCTTCTCCATAGTCTGGGCATAATTAAAAACTTTAAAAAAACTACTAGCGGCAACTAATCTCTGAGTATCCATGCAAAGAGAAAGTCTCAACTCTCTAATAAAACACGAAATCCTCTCATACTCAGTAGGTAAGATCTTCGTAGCATGTCTGAACTATCATACAACTCTGCTCAAACATAGTAAATTGATTTCACATACACTTCCAAAGACTGAAAATTATATACTTCTCTAAGAAGGCCTCAGATAACTGAGTCTATGTCACGGGGAAGATCCAGTTGGCCTGGAATCAACATAACCTCTCCACATATGAGTAGTTGCTAAGTCCAACTAAAAAGTAGTGCAGTCGACCCTAAGCACCTCAACTAGGCCTAATTTATAGAGCCTATCCTGGCAAACAGTCAAGAATTCAAAGGTATCCTCACATTGAGTCCCTGAAATATTGGTGGAGTCAACATAAAAATCTACGTATTATCTTTTTCTCCTCAATAGACATAACTGGATAGGTTGTTATCGGTTGCAAAACTATCAGTGCTGGAGAGATCTCAACTTTTAGAGTTGTAGCTATAGGGTATGCCCCTATATTTGTACCATTCTGATCTATAGACTTAGCACTATCAGTGTAATACCCCAAAAAATCCAAACCAATAATAGAGCCATATACCAAGATCATACATAGTACATCATGGTTATTTTATAGTTTTATAAGTAGGTTAGATGTATATTAAGGCTTCAACTAACTTGCAGCTATCAGACGAAGCAAAATATTCCTTACCAATTGAATTCTTGAGAAGGATATTGGTATAGTCAAATTTAAATAAGAATTTCTCTTATTATACTTGGAATTTTTGAGCTCATGACCTATCAACAGATAGATAATTTAATTATCTTTCCAATGATACCAATTTTTCCTAAATCTGATATCAGAGCAAAGAGTTATTCCTATTTTACTCCAGTATGTCAGGATGGAAATAGTGTGACGACATTCGTGATAGCTTACCAAATTTGTGATGCCTTGTCACAAATGTCGTCAACCTTAGGCAGAAATTATCTCCTAAGTGATGATATTCATGGTAGCTTACTAGATTTGTGACGCCGTGTCATAAATATCGTCAGTCTTAGGCAAAAACTAGCTCCTAAGTGACGACATTCATGGTAGCTTACCACATTTGTGATGCCTTGTCACAAATGTTGTCAGACTTAGGAAGAAACCATCAATTCCAGCTCTTGTGTGATGAAATTTTTGATGGCTTACCATATTTTTAATGACTTATCATAAATATTGTCAGTTATGATTTTCAGCAACTGCGAATTTATTTCATAAGGGTATTTTGGTCTTTTCCTTTACCTTCCACGACTTATAACCCTAAATAGGCATAGTTTTTCCTATTTTTTCAGTTAAGCATCTTAAAAACCCTCTCTTACACTCTCAACCATAAGATTAGGGTTTTCTCTCAAGATCATATCCTCAAGAGAAAGCCTAAGGAATTCCTTAAGAACCTTCAGAAATATTAGATCTCTTTCAAGATTCAATCACTAAGGTATGTGTAGTGTTCATCTATGGATCCAATGCGTTCATAGAGCTCAAGAACTATGTTTTAAATATTATTTTACAAACTTTTTATGGTGATATGAGTATGTACATGTTGATGATTGTTGTTTAAGTTTCAATGTGATGTCTAAAGGTGTTTTCATGGAATATATATGTTTATTATTTGAAGACCATGAACTTTAGGTGGTTTAATATAGTGCAAGTATGCCCCTCACCTATGCCTTAAAGAATGCATGCAAGGTGTTTGATAAAATTCTTAGGATGCTAGAAATTCATGTTTGTATGGTTCTATGATGTCTAAATGACAAGTCCATGTTAGCTATATACTTCAATATAAATCCCATGCTTTTCATGTGTTGTTATTGTAGTGGTATGAAGCATGTAAGATAATGGAGATATACACTATGTACACAAAATATATCCATGCATTCCCTACAATGTTTAAGATGTTGAATAAATATATGAAATATGATATCCCCTACTTATGATATTATGAATTGTGGACTCAAATCTTGTGATCAAGTTATGTCATGTGTGTCAGTTTCCTTCTATCGAGTACTGGGGGTATTCGTACCTGAATAGCGTAGTTGTGTGCCTAGAGCCATGTCATGTTGTCATGATAATATCAGTTAAGCAATAATCTATAGAACTCAGTTAGTCATGTGACTAAGGAAACATTAGAAATCTCATGATCTCAGTCAATTCTCAGATAATAGTACTACTCAATCAGTCAATGGAAGCCAGTTAATCTATCTATGTATAGTCAGTTGAATCATGTTTGGTCTCTTCATATGGGAGTAGAATTTAACACTGAGTGAACCCAAGGATGGGGACTCACCTACCAGTTTAGCGTGTGTTTCTTAGCAGTCATCCTTGTGTTCCAGAACTACGTATCCAGCGTAGGTTGAGACACCTTTTCCTGTTAGATTAGGGTTGATGAAGGGACTTAACCTGTCAGTTTAGGGTCCCACCGTTCTTACTTTAAGTACCTATCAGATAAGGGTCACTCATAACTGTCTTTAACAATGGCGCGGTATTGACACCCCTAAAATCGGGGCAGAGATTGGAACCCAACTTAGCCATAATGGCATACATAGGGCATGTCGGTTAAACAACTACCTCCCACAGTTTTAGTATCAGTCTTAGTAAAAGAACTCAGATAGTTCATCAGATATCAGTATACTGAGAGTGTTAGCTGCGGTCAAATTTAGTTATAGCACGGAACTCAGAGAGTTTAACAAGATTTAGAGTTGTTAGATACAGTCATCCATGTTATTATAAATATAGTTTCAGCCATGTGTTTGCGTACAGATTTAGCCATTACGTACTTACGATCTTAGTTACTGTGTATGTATATTTGTACTCTTATGTTCATATCAGTCAGTTAATAGTATTATTCATGCATGTAAACCCTTTGCATTAGCCTACCTCACTCGTATACTCAGTACTCCAGTTGTACTGATGCATTTGAGCTATGGTGCTTTCTTTTCATATTACATCATAGGTTCAGAGGCACGAGTCTCAGACCAACAGTAGCAGTCACATTCAGTAGATAGAGTTGCAGTGAGTCCTCTTCATTCGAGGATGACATTATTTGATTTATTCATTTATTTCTTTAGTTCAATTTTATGGAGTTAGTTAGAGACATATTCCTTCAACTCCTTATTTCAGACAGTACTTAGAGGCTTTTGGATTTACACTCAGATTTAGCTTTCAGTTTTAGTTTTCAGTTGTTTTGGGTATTTTTCGCCCATATGGATGTTATATTATTTCAGTTGAACTTATGGCCTATTGTGCATATATTTTGCATTATTATGTCATGAATTGCAGTATATAGGTATAGATATCAGTCATGGGTTAGTTTGTGGTCCCTCGAGGTCATAAGCACCGTGTAGTATTCCGATTTAGATAATCGGGGCGTTACAAACTTGATATCAGAGCCTAAGGTTCAATAGAGTCCTAGGAATTCTGAAAGCCATATCTGGTAGAGTCTTGTACATGGGTATGTTGCACGCCACATTTATGTATAGGAGGCTATGAGATGTTTTAGGAACGGTTCCCTTTCTTCAGTATTCATGTTGTGCTGGTAAGCATAATTTCAAGTCAGTCTCTCAGTCTAATGCTCTCTTCTCTTATTTTAAAAACATGCCTCCAAAGAGAAGAAATCAGCTAGCTCCTCAGTCCGAAGATCCTTTTGATGAACATGTTTCTTATGCGGAGTTCAAGATCGTATTTACCGCTCTTGCTAAGTCTGCAGCTTCCCAGAATGAATGAATAGAAGTCGTTTCACCTAACCCAGTGGCCAATTCAGCAGCAGCTGGGATTTGGGACTTCACTCGAATGAACCCTCCGTCCTTCTTTAGGTCTAAGCCAGGCTAGGATCCTCAGGAATTCATTGACTAAGTCTAGAAGGCCATTTATATCATGGGTCACTTCTTCTCAGAGAACCAAGCTAGCTGTATATTAATTGTAGGATATCACTCACACTTGGTACAAGTAGTGGTTAGCAGAAAGGTTAGTGGATGCAGGTCCTGTTGAGTGGGAAGAATTTGTCACGACTTTCTCAGATAGATTCTTTACTTAAGAGCTATGAGAGGCCAAAGTTCTTGAGTTCATCAATATCAGGATGGGAAATATGACAGTTAGAGAGTATTCTCTTAGATTTACTCAGCTAGCCAGATATGCCCCTCATGTGGTTAAAGACAATAGGGCTAAGATGAGCAAGTTCATGTCAAAGGTGAATGATACCGTGGTAAATAAGTGTAGGTATGTGATATTAAACAGTGATATGACTTTAGCCAGGCTTATGACCCATGCTCAATAGATAGAGGAGCAGAAGGTTAAGACTAGGGAGAGACAGAACAAGAGAGCAAGGGCAAGCAGTTTTAATTTTGCTCAGCCCAAATAAGTTGGAGGAAATCGTTCGCAGTTTCATCCTAAGTCAGTAGTTCCAGCCCCTTCCTCCGCTAGTGCCCTAGTGTGAATGTTTAGGGACAACAATAGAGATAGAGCACCAGGCTTTAAATCTCAGGGCAGTGTTAGCAGTGCCCGAACAAACCCCTTTTGCCAGACTTATGGTAAGAACTACAGGGGTATTGGCAAGGGTCAGTAGTGATGTCTATTTTGGTTGTGGTAAGCCAGGACACAGGATTAGAGAGTGTCCTCGGCCAGGCTCTCAGGGTCAGCAAAATCATTCCACAGCTCATTTCGAGTCGCCCGAACCAGTAGGGTGCCACTTTCAGTGCTACTAGTGGGCAATGCCTAAATAGACTCTATACTCTTCAGACCCGACAGGATCAGGAAAATTCTCCTCATGTAGTTACTGTTACGTTGCAAATTTTTCATGTTCATGTTTATGCTTTGCTATACCCAGGTACATCTTTATCTTTTGTCACTCCATACATAGCAGGCAATTTCAAAATCTATCCCGAAATTTTAGCAGAGCGCTTTTCAGTATCTACCCTAGTGGGTAAAACCATCATAGCTCGGTGGGTATACAGGAACTGCCCAATTATGATATTTCAGAAATCCACGTCAGTAGATTTAGTCAAGTTAGAGATAACTGATTTTGATATCATTCTCGGTATAGATTGGCTTCATTCCTGCTATGCCATAGTCGACTGCAAAAATAGGATAGTTTGGTTTTAGTTCTCGAATGAGCCCATCCTTGAGTGGAAGGGTAGCACTTCATCTTTCAGGGGTCAGCTTGTTTCCTACCTTCGAGCAAGGAAAATAATTTCTAAGGGGTGTGTGTATCATCTCGTGCATGTTAAGGATTCCAATTTCAAATCTCCCAATCTCGAATCAGTCCCAGTGGTTAATGAATATTTAGACATATTTCTTGAAGATCTTTCAGGCATTCCTCCTGAAAGGGAAATAGACTTCAGCATAGACCTTTTCCTAGATACTCAGCCTATTTCTATTCCACCATATAGAATGGCACCCACAAAACTCAAGGAACTAAAAGATCAGTTGAAGGATCTCTTAGATAAGGGATTCATCAGGCCCAGTGTATCCCCATGGGGTGCGCTAGTCTTATTCGTGTGCAAGAAAGATAGTTCTCTCAAAATGTGTATTGATTACTGTTAGCTCAACAAAGTCACAATCAAGAACAGGTATCCGCTGCCTAGGATAGAAGACTTGTTTGACCAACTTCAGGGTACCAGTTATTTCTCCAAGATAGACCTCAGATCAGGCTATCGTCAGCTCAGAGTTAGAGAATGTGACATTCTGAAGACAGCTTTTCATACTCAGTATGGTTACTTTGAATTTTAGTCATGTCTTTTGGTCTTACCAATGCTCCTGCAGGTTTCATGGACTTGATGAACCGGGTGTTCAAGCAGTACTTGGACACATTTATCTAGTCTTCATAGATGTCATTTTGGTTTATTCTCGTATAGAATGTGATTATTCAGACCATCTCATAATTGTTCTTCAGACTCTCAGGGATCACCAGTTGTTCGCCAAGTTTAGTAAGTGCGAATTTTGGCTAAGATCAGTAGCATTCCTTGGCCATATTATTTTTTATGATGGCATTAGAGTAGATCCTCAGTCAACTGAAGCGGTAAGAAACTGGCCTCGCTCTGTCTCTCTATTAGATATCAGGAGTTTCTTGGGTTTGGCTGGATACTACCGATGGTTTGTCGAGGGATTTTATTCTATTGCATCTCCTATGTCTAGATTAGCTCAGAAGAAGGTCAAGTTTTAGTGGTTAAAACCTTACGAGAAGAGTTTTCAGGAGTTGAAGACTCAACTCACCTCAGCCCCAGTTTTAGCACTTCTCGATGGTTCTGATGGATTCATAGTATATTGTGATGCATGCAGAGTAGGTTTAGGTTGTGTCCTTATACAGCATGGTAGAGTCATAGCCTATGCCTCCAGATAGTTAAATCCCCATGAGAAGAATTATCCTACTTATGACCTTGAGTTAGCACTAGTTGTCTTTGCCTTAAAGCTTTAGAGGCATTATCGATACAATGTTCATGTAGACGTCTTCACAGATCATAAGAGCCTTCAGTATGTCTTTTCCTAGAAAGATCTCAATATTTATCAGAGAAGGTGGTTAGATCTCTTGAAAGATTATAACATGAGTGTCCTTTATCATCCTGGCAAGGCTAATGTAGTGGCCGATGCACTCAGTAGAATGTCCATAGATAGTGTTTCCCATGTTCAGGATAGTAAGAAAAAATTAGCTCAGGAGAGTCATCAGCTTGCCAGAATAGGCGTTCGCTTAGTCGGCTCTTTAGAGAGTGGTGTATGTGTTCAGAGTAGTTCAGAGTTATCTCTAGTTTCTAAGGTAAAATAGAAGCAAGAAATAGATCCTAGCCTTGTCAAGCTAAAAGAGTCAGTTCAGAGTCAGGATGTAGAGGTTTTCTCCCAAAGAGGAGATGGTGTTCTTCATTGTTAGGGTCGTCTGTGTGTTCCCAGTGTAGATGACTTGAGGCAGTGAATTCTTGCAAAAGCGCATGGTGCGCGATACTCTATTCAGCCAGGGGCCACTAAGATATACCGCGACTTACGGAAGATCTATTGGTGGAGTGGGATAAAGAGGGACATTGCAGAGTTTGTGGCTAAGTACTCTATATGTCAGTAGGTTAAGATAGAGCATCAGAAACCTAGTGGTTCTATGTAGGAATTCACCATTCCTACTTGGAAGTAGGAAGAAGTGAACATGGACTTCGTGATGGGTTTTCCTAGAACTCGTCATCAGCATGATTCAGTTTGGGTCATTGTAGATAGAATAACCAAGTCATCCTATTTCTTTCCAGTTCGTTCCTCCTATTCAGCCGAGGATTACGCCAAACTCTACATTAGGGCGTTGGTCAAATTACACGGTTTTTCACTATCTATCATCTCAGACAGAGGTACCCAGTTCACCTCTCACTTCTGGAAAGCGTTCCAAAAGGGTCTTGGTACCCAAGTTTATCTTAGTACAACATTTCATCCGTAGATAGATGGTCAAGAAGAAAGGAATATTCAGACTCTAGAAGATATGCTAAGGGCATGTGCAATTGATTGCAAGGGAAGTTGGGATAACCACTTGCCTTTGATAGAGTTTGCATACAACAACAGTTATCACTCCAGTATTCAGATGGCTCCATTCAAACCTCTCTACGGTTGGAGATATAGGTCTCTGATCGGTTGGTTCAAAGTTAGTGAAACCGCAGTCATAGGTCCTAACTTAGTATTAGATGCCTTAAAGAAAGTTCAGTTGATTAGAGAAAGACTTTGGGCTGCTCAGAGCCGACAAAAGTCTTATGCGGATGTTCATAGAAAGGATCTCAAATTCGAGGTCGATGACTATGCCTATCTCAAGATCTCTCCCATGAAGGGAGTGAAGAGATTCGGCAAGAAAGAAAAGCTCAGTCCCCGATATATCTCTCCCTTCAGGATTCTCAGTTGCTTTGGCAAGGTAGCCTATGAGCTCAAATTTCCTTCAGATCTAGCCTCAGTTCATCTAATCTTCTATATCTCTTTGCTTAAGAAGTGCATAGGTGACCCAGTAGTTGTAATCCCTATTCAAAGTGATGATATTCAGAATAGCCTCTCTTATGAATAGATTCCAGTCAAAATCCTTGACTATCAGACTCGTAGGTTGAGGAACAAAGAAGTCCCTTTAGTCAAGGTTCTTTAGTGGAATCAGTCCATAGAAGGAGCTACTTGGGAAACAGAAGCAGACATGCGAACCAAATACCCTTATTTTTTCTTCATTAATTCAGACTTAGCTCGAGGTAACCATTTTCCTTAAGGTTATTCAGTTATATGTTCAAAATTCCAGTATAAAATTGGTATCAAGTATCATTGCATAGCTTATCATGCATTCATGAGTTCAGCTTATCAGTCATGCATTAGATATGTATGTTCAGTTGGGCTATATTCAGTTTAGAATTCAATTTAATCCTAAAATCATATTCCAGCTGAGCATGATTAGTGTATGTGTCATTTTATCTTTTGTCCCCTCTCAAGCAGTCATCATTTGAGGACGAATGTTTCTAAGGGAGAGATATTGTAATACCCCAAAAAATCCAAACCGATATTAGAGCCATGTACCAATCTCATGAATATTACATCATGGTTCTTTTATAGTTTTATGAGTAGGTTAGATGTATATTAAGACTTCAAATAACTCCCAGCTATCAGACGAATCAAAACATTCTTTACCGATTGAATTCTTGAGAAAGATATTGGTATAGTCAACTTCAAATGAGCATATCTGTTATTATACTTGGAATTTTTGAGCTCATGACCTATCAACAGATAGATAATTGAATTAAATTTCCAATGATACCAATTTTGGCTAAATGATATCAGAGCAAAGGGTTATTCCTATTTTACTCCAGTATGTCAGGCTGGAAATAGTGTGACGACATTCGTGTTAGCTTACCACATTTGTGATGCCTTGTCACAAATGTCGTCATCCTTAGGCAAAAATCAGCTCCTAAGTGACGAAATTCATGGTAGCTTACCATATTTGTGATGCCATGTCACAAATGTCGTCAGCCTTAGGCAGAAACCAACTCCTAAGTGACGACATTCGTGTTAACTTACCACATTTGTGACGCCTTGTCACAAATGTCATCAGAATTAGGAGGAAACCATCATTTCTAGCTCCTGTGTGACGATATTTTTGATGGCTTACCACATTTTTGACGCCTGTCACAAATGTCGTCAGCTATGATTTTTAGAAACTGGGAATTTATTTCATAACGGTATTTTGGTCTTTTCCTTCACCTTCCATGACTTATAACCCTAAAGAGGCATAATTTTTCTCATTTTTTCTTCAGTTAATCATCTTAAAAACCCTCTCTTACACTCTCAACCACAAGATTAGTATTTTCTCTCAAGATCATCTCCTCAAGAGCAAGCCTAAGGAATTCTTCAAGAACCTTCACAAACATTAGATCTCTTTCAAGATTCAATCACTAAGGTATGCATAGTGTTCATCTATGGATCCAATCCATTCATAGAGCTCAAAAACCATATTTTAAATATTATTTTGTAAACTTTTTGTGGTGATATAAGTATGTACATGTTGACAATTGTTGTTTAAGTTTTAATGTGATGTATAAAGGTGTTTTCATGGAATATATATGTTTGTTATTTGAAAATCATGAACTTTAGGTGGTTTAATATGGTGCAAGTATGAAACTCACATATGCCTTAAAGAATGCAAGCAAGGTGTTTGATAAAATGCTTAATATGCTAGAAATTCATGTTTGTATGGTTCTATGATGTCTAAATAACAAGTCCATGTTAGCTATATACTTCAATATGAATCCCATGCTTTTCATGTGTTGCTATTGTGGTGGTATAAAGCATGTAAGATAATGGAGATATACAATATGTACACGGAATATATCCATGCATTCCCTACAATGTTTAAAATGTTGAATAACTATATGAAATATGATATCCCCTACTTATGATATTATGAATTGTGGACTCAAATCTTGTGATCAAGTCATGCCATGTGTGTCAGTTTCCTTCTATCAGGTCCTGGGGGTATTTGTACCCGAAAAACATAGTTTTGTGACTAGATCCATGTCATGTTGTCATGATAATCTCAGTCAAGCTATAATCTATAGAACTCAGTCAGTCATGTGACTCAGGAAACCTCAGAAATCTCATGATCTCAGTTAACTCTCAAATAATAGTACTACTCCATCAGTCAACGAAAGTTAGTTAATCTGTCTATGTATATTTAGTTGAATCATGTTTACTCTCTTCATATGGGAGTAAAATTTAGCACCGAGTGAACTCAAGGATGGGGACTTACCTACCAGTTTAAGGTGTATTTCTTAGCAGTCATCCTTGTATTCCAGAACTATGTAGCCAACGTAGATTGAGACATCTTATCCTGTCAGATTAGGGTTGATGAAGGGGCTTAACCTGTCAGTTTAGGGTCCCACTATTCTCACTTTGAGTACCTTCCAGATAAGGGTCACTCACAACTGTCCTTACCAGTGGCGCGGTATTGACACCCCTCCAGTAGGGGTAGAGATTGAACCCTATTTTAGCCATAATGGCATACATAGGGCATGTCGATTAAATAACTACCTCCCACAGTTTCTGTATCAGTCTCAGTAAAAGAACTCAGACAGTTCTTCAGATACCAGTATACCAGGACTGTTAGATACAGTCAAATTCGATTATAGCATGGAACTCAGAGAGTTCAACCAGATTTAGGGTTGTTAGATATAGTCATCCATGTTATCAGAACTATGGTTCCAGCCATGTGTTTGCGTACAGATTTAGCCATTACATACTCATGATCTTAGTTACTATGTATGTCTGTATGTATATTTGTACTCTTACGTTCATATCAGTCAGTTAGTAGTATTATTCATGCATGTTAACCCTTTGCATTAGCCTACCTTACTCGTATACTCAGTACTCCAGTTGTACTGATGTATTTGTGCTATGGTTCTTTATTTTCATGTTACACCATAGGTTCAGAGGTACGAGTCCCAGACCAGCAGTAGCAGTCTCATTCAGCATATAGAGTTGCAGTGAGTCCTCTTCATTTCGAGGACGAATTATTTGATTTATTCATTTATTTCTTCAATTCAATTTTACGGAGTTAGGTGGAGACATGTTCCTTCAACTCCTTATTTCAGAAAGTACTTAGAGGCTTTCGGATTTACGCTTAGATTTAGCTTTCAGATTTAGTTTTCAGTTGTTTTGGGTATTTTTTGCTCATATGGATAATATATTATTTCAGTTAAACCTTATGGAATATTGTGCATGTTTTTCACATTATTATGTCATAAATTGCAGTATACAGGTACAAATATCAGTCATGGGTTAGTTTGTGGTCCCTCGGGGTCATAAGCACCGTGTAACGTTCCAGTTCAGAAAATTGAGGCGTTACAATCAGACAAGAACCACTAACTAATCCTAATAATATAACCCGGGATTCTCTAAGTAATAAAGAGAAAATAAATTTGAGTGGGGCCTAGGTTGCCTTATAACCCACTAATGGCTAGAGTGGTCGAATCTCTGGATCAAGAATAATAACAGGATCTAGTGAAGGCTTCCTATGCTAAACCCTAGTTAGGGTTGCAGCTCTAGAACGACCATGACCCTCTGAGTTGGCCATGGCCTCTAGCAGGTTCCCTAATCTTGAACTTGGGATCCTCATTGTCAATCATTGTATCTCGTGTCCTACCATCACCAAAAGAGTGAAATAATGAGAACTTTAGAAACCAACACAAATGTGACACATGAAATAAATAAATAAAGTGAGGTTCTCCTAAGAATGACCTATATCCTCCCAAAGATACAATACAAATGTCATTGTTCTAATCTGTCGGACTCTACTAGACACTTGCTCTTCCACCAACATGACCAGTAAATGTAGGCTCTGACTCCAATTTGTCATGACCCAATTTTGTGAGTCATGATGACACCTACTTTAATGCATCGGTCATAAGTCAAAAGTTAGTTGAAGGTACAATAAATGCCAAAAGTTAAGCATATAATAAAATTATAGGCTATAAAATATAAGTGTAATAAAGCATATACCAAGAGAGAGAAAGAAAACGAAAAATACTCCACGACCTGGTAAGGTCGGTACAAGAGCCACCTAATGTCAAAAACTAAGAGTATTATATAGCATTCAATATACATCTCGATAGCTAAAGACTACCTAAAAGTTATGAAAGAAAAGAGAATCAACTCTGGCTCTAAAAGCTCACCCTATCTCTAAATTCGAAGAGTAAACTGGATAAAACATCAGTAATAGTGACTCATACCTGGATGTGCATTAGAAAAATATGCAGATGAGTAGCTGAGTACCAAAATAGCAAAAAATCAGTAGGAATCATTAGACGGCTTAGATGAATCATAATAAAAGCATTATAAGATACGAGAAAACAAGGTAATTTGAGGAATAAAATAATATATGAAATATTATCCAAAAGTAGGGATAAGCAATAATTATGCATAATAAATAAATCAAAATAATTACACTTTAAATATAATCTAATAGGCTCCCATAAGCCAGAAGGTGCAAACAATGAGGAAAATCCTAGCCGAGCCTCTAAAACCTTGGTGGATATAAACAAGGAGAAGAGTACCAATAATCATAACTTTATGTAAACAATAGTGACATTACACTTGAGAACCAATTCGAGCTATCTGGTCGGACTTGAACTTAAACTGAAGAGTGATATAATCATAATAATGATATAAACGGTCATATATACTAGATTCAAATTAAAACTACCATATCGCATCATCATATCCAAGTATCATATCTGAATCATACTTTGACGAACTTGAATCGAAACTAGTAAGTAAGTACACGGTCACAAGATTAACCAATGGTCAAAAAAGTATCTAATTCATTATAAGGGTCAAGAATTATTCTAGGGTGGTGTAAGATAACCGTCCATGTTTACAAGAGGCTAATCTAGACAATTGACTTAAAGAGGTTGATGAGCCCACTACTAACCCCGAAGGTATATGCTAAAGCAAGTTTCTACCCAAAACTAATCTAAGCCTCCAATATTTCACTACTAATTATCTAATAAGTTGAAACTTATCTTGAAATAAATTAACATCAAGCTGGAAGAATGAGCCCAAACTCTACCTAAACTATTTATCTAACATGTTAAATAATAAAAAATTCACAATACATGAAACCAAGCCATAAAACCCTACCCATTGCTAGCATAATACTACACTACTAGCATAATAAAGCTCAATTAAAGTGAGAAGGAAGCCTAGCCTACCTAAACACTATGAAAGCTTGATAAAGTCTATTAGATTGAATCTTTCCTCTTTCATTAAGCCTCCACATGATGCCATACAATCAAAATGATAAAATATGCATCAATATAAGAAAAAAAATACCCATATTGCATATAAATTCTTTGGGTCCAAAATTAAGCTAAAAATCTCATGTGGAGCCTACTTGCGGAATCATAACTTTAAAACCATCAAAACACACTTCTAAGCTCAAGGATCATTTATCCTTAAAAATGGGTGAAATTAGAGCACAAACAAACCCTAAATCATCCCATAAAATAAACTAGGGATTTTAATCTAAATCAAAATTTTAAAGAAAAAGGTAAAGGAAACTTATGAAATGAACGATGGAGAAATGAGTACAACGATGTCTCCAACTCACTCTTGATACCCAATGATTAATCTCTCTTAGATTCTAATCTATTTAGTGTTGATGGAAGTTAGAACTTGTAATAAATGAGCCAAAATTAGGATTCCCTGATAAATAGCAATGACGATCACTTTAGCAGTCAAATGACTGCTTAAGCAGTCACCGCTGAAGTGTCAAGGTACCGCTAAAGAGGTCCATCTGCATTTGTACCCTACCTCTAAAGTATCCAATCACTTGATATTATATCTATTATGGTTATTTATTTATTGTATTAGAGCATTGTTCCAGGTTTGTTCCTTTACCTTAACTTAGCTAGGGTCTCTTTAGCGATAAGGGGGGTTTGGGCTTCCGCTTAGTGGTAAATTGACCACTTTAGCGACCAAATATCCACTTAATTGGTCACACCTACCGACGCTTTCACAAATAACTTTGCGAAATTTGTTAAGTTTCAATTGAACCCTCGGGATTCATTTAGAATTCCACAAATGTAAATGAACTATGATACCCTATCAAATTCAACATTCCAGACTCAACAAAGCCATAGAAATTTTCATCCAAGATCATTTTGATGAAATATGGGTCCCACATCCAAGAATCGTTTTAACAAAAATTCACCGAATATTCCAAAATAAATTTAGAATCTTTATGACTTGAACCAAGGATCTCTCTAGCCTAAAATCAATTTTTTGGATCAAACAAAACAATTAGAATTGAAATACAAGGTCTTTCACCTGTAGTTTAGGCTCGGTAACCAATCCTTAATAGCAAAAACTTTAAAATAAAAATTTTAAAATAGAAAAGTGGTGCTAAAAACTAAACAAACCTTCCAGTAACTAAACTGTTAGTCCCAACAAGTTATAAATGATATGAGGCAGTAATGAAAAAGATCTAAATGCTAAAATAATGTTGAATTATAAAAAATGACTTGATGAGTCACTATAAAATAAAATCAAAAGAATCCTTATTATTAACGAACATTTTATAAGCTACTGATGTAAATTAAAATCAAATGAATTGAATAAATTCATAGTTCATAAATTAAGCATTGAATTTTATTTCAGAGTTAATGTAGTCATACATGTAAAAATTGAAATCCATTAGATGTAACACGAAATGGATATAACATTATTAAGATACACAATCATAATAATTTTTGATATAATTTTTTTGAATAATTTAATTATGATTCAAATTTTTATCCATATTACAGATGTACTAATTTTATGTGGATTCATGTACTTCTATGTAATTTTCTAAAGTTTTTAAAATCAATTAAAGATAAGTTGTTCTGTATAAATAGTTTATGGACATGGAAAAATTTCATACATCCTATTGTCTTATGTTTTTTTATTCTAATAAAATCCTTCTAGGGTTCCAAAGAATTTTTAAAGACCTTCAATCTATAAATTTTGAATATGTATTTGTCTTTATTTTCTTAAAATATGTATTAATGTTTGGATTTTATTATGTATAGAACGATGAACATTATTAATTGCGATAAAGAAGTGATCATTGATGAAAAGGAGATAGACAACATTTCTAATTTGCCCATAAATATCCTTGATGAAATATTTAAGGACATGTCATTTTGAGAATTGGCAAAAACATGCGTCTTGTCAAAGAAATGAAAATATTTCTGGCTATACATCCAACCCTAGTTCTAGATAGAGAATTCTTTGAACAGATAAGCAGTAATATAAGTTTGATTGAATATATGACTTTAGTATCTTGATTGACCATATTCTTTGGCAACATGTTGGTTCCATAATCAAGTTTGTCCTTGATTTATTTTTTATCTATTGCAAAAATTGGGACCTTAAAATTGATTGTTTTATGTAAAAGAAAAGATGGCAAGGAACTTACCCTAAAGAATTATAACCACAGTCCTTATACATTGCCTTTTTCATATTTAGTTTTCCAACACTGATATATCTAGATGTCACTAATTTCATAATACACCCACCTTCTCAAAATGCATTATTCTCAAATCTTCTTGAATTTAGCTTGAAGTTTACTAGTTTTGGCCCTCTTGAATACCCCATTAATTTCGACCTTACAATTAATGCATTTCAATGGCATTCATTTCCTTAATATATTTGTATCTAGGATCAAGTTCTTGAATATTTATGAGTGTCATGAAATTCGTGCAAATTTTCTTGAAAACTTCACAAACTTTATGGAGTTGGGCATACTAATACAAATCAATGAAGAATAAAAAAATCCTAAACATCAGAGGTTTATTACATGGTCAAAATCTTCTTTCTATATGCTCTAATTTGACAGGGCAGTATTCTTGCATTTGAGTAAATATAATCTAATTAAGACATATTTAAATATTTTTTATTATAATATTCTCAATATAGTTATTATTTTTTATTTTCTTTTACCAAGCATTTGGGTGCAAAAACTATTTCAAAAAGGTTTCAACCAAAATCCTAGCATTTGAAAAATGTAAATTTGTGTGTGTCACTTGTGGATATAAATCAAGTCTCTAGTGTTCTTTTCTTGATTGGACGTTCTCTAAACTTACGCGCAATTTCAATCAAAAAAAAAACTTGCGCGCAATAGCAATAGATGTAACATTTTCTCACATGCAGTTATTTAAAATTGAGTTTGCATCATTTATACACTGATAGTGTAAATGCTTATTTACATAATTGAATAACCTTTGCGTGTTGTAGTAGGTAATATATCTTATTTTTAATGTCACAAATTCTACATAATTACTTGTAGCTACATTATTGTGACTTGATACTGTAAATTTTACATTAGCATTGTATATAAGTTGAACTCTCCATGATTTTAGAGTTTAACATATATACTCACTAACAATATAATAATTTTTATACTATAAATATCAGGTCATACAAATTAAAAAATATCAACGAGTAATATTGATAATATTGGACTTTGTATTCTTTAAGTAGGACACTTTTATTTGCTAAAGAACATAAACATTGACCTATTAGTGTAGTAAATTATTTACACTAATGGATATATATTAAAGTTAAAACACAAATTTTTATATGAGGTGATATTCATATTATGCATTACTAACATTTTTCTTCTTGCACCATTTTAAATTTTATGGGTTTTCAGTACCTTGGGTGAAAGAAACATATTTGAAGTCCCACATTATCTTGAAGATTGAAACAACATCGATCAAAAATTTAAGAAGCACAGATATGTGGAACCGACAGAGTTTGATGGGACACCATTTGAACTCATTTTCGTAAAACTCGTATTGGCATATTCCCCTTCATTTTCAAGGATGATTGTTCATCCTTCTAAATTCTGATAAACTTGATATAGCAGAGGTATTGAGTTTTTATGAGCAACTAATGATGTACTTAGAAGCATCATCAAGGTTAAAATTCATCATAGCACCTTATGGCGTAGATACGTAACTTATGTGCAAATGAAGATCTTTGATTTTGTTCTATGAATTTATGACTCCTATTTCAACAAAGGAACCTATCATATTACTTGTGTTCTGGGTTTATAGTTCGGTATTTTCAACAATTCCAGTGAGTTTTACTTTTCATTCATGATTTCACTTTAATATTTTATGGAGATATTCCTTAAGATAATGTGGAGATTATATCATGAGTGTATATTTATATTTTTTGTAATTTTATTTTTGAAGACTAATTGTTGTTTTGAAATCATATGAGAGATTATTATATACATCTAGGTCAAAGTTCATTAATGAAATTAATATCTTATTAACTAGATAACGAAAAAACTATAATAATGAAGTTTAGCATTCAAGATTTTTAAGATTTAAATAGTTACCCAAGTTTGTCTTAAAGAATACTAAGTAATTAATAAAGAAAATTTAGACCTCAATGTAAATATTCTTCATTAAGTGTTGAATTAGTTTGTGAGTACCTCTTGTTTTGACACTTTAGATGATATGTAAAGAAACAAACATTTTAAATCCTACATCCACTCAAATAGTATCACTCAAACATAAGGGGGATGGAAGGGTGTACTTCGTAATCAAATTCTTAATCAAAAAATATGAAAGATATATTGGGTATATAAGGAAGCACATATTATGCATCAGAAAATTTATTATAAGATCTAAAATTTAAGAGGGGGGAGGTGTAAATTGAAAATTTCTATGAGTCAACTATTGACCCCTCAAAGTCAACTTGTCTGTAGATCAGTATACTTCACAAAAAAAATTAGATTTGAAAAAAACAAGCAAGTAAATAATTGAATTTAAAGTAAATACAGGAAGGTTTATCCTAGTTTGGAACACCAATGTGGTGCATACTTCTAGTCCCCTTGGGTTTCAACGTTTCCTAAGATCTTCAATGTTGGGCTCTAGTACAATGATGAGAAACAAGTTTTGAAGAATTATTTTGCTCTTCAGATCTTGTGACATAGCTTCAGTTTGCGTTTCAAAGTTAAATCAATCCTATTCTTGACATAACTATGGTAAGCTAGGGATTACAAAGCTTTGTGAGACTAAGATTTAGACACTTTCCGATTTCTCCTTGAAGTTTCGTGAGTTCTTTAGCCTTTTGTCTTTTTTTTTATAGTCTTCAGCTTCTTCTATCATTGCTCCTTTTAAGGAAACCCAAGAGATTTTTTCTTAATTAAGACTTTTAAATTGATTCCTCAATTGAGGGATTGAACCATAAAGTACGTCCATATCCGATATGTCCATACGTGGTGCAACTTCTATAGCTATACATGTCCACATCAGATATGTCCATGTAGAAGTTATTGTGTTCCTTTCTTTTTCTTGTAGTCTTGATTGATTTTATATGCCGTGATTTTGGGATTGTGATTCTTCATCCTTTTATTCTTGTACTTTATTGATTTGTTTTCCATAATCTTTAGATGTCATAGATCTTAAATATTTAATGTTTTTCCATTTTTGGAGTCGGCTCTCTTGCTTGCTTCCATTCTGAATTACCCTTCTTTGATCCTTGATATCTTTGTGTGAGATGTCCTTTCATCATTAACGATCTTCAAATGTCCTGCAAAAATTCATTCATTATTTTTGTTATTATTAAAACTTAAATATAGGAGGCTAAAAATCTCCCTCCTTTTGATAATTACAAACAAGTATAAACATCAGTTGACTTCTCTATCCGTCACAGTAGTCGGTGTGCTTCCAGACTTGTAAACACTTCTGCTAGTCTAAGTTTCATGAGTATCAGTTGACTCTTACTTATTGATAGTTGAATTGCTCCCACTGACTTGTAGTCACTTCTGATGTTCCTGTCTTTCTCCCCTTTTTGGCATGATAAAAAGGAACCATAGAGTAGCAAGAAAAAGGCAGTATACAAATAGCAGAGATATAATCTATTAAATAACAAGTACTAGGCAAAACAAAAAGTATGGCAGATAGTGTAAAAAATATCATCATACAACCCAACAAAACAAGGGATAGGCCTCCTTTTGAATAAAATATTCATCATTTACCATTTCTTTAGAAAGTAGGTCAGGGGTATTGTGCATATTATGGAAGAAAGTGTCATACGATTTTTCAATGTTCTTGAAGAAGGAGTGCAAGTTCTGAATGAAAATGGCTAGATACTTATTTGAGGAGTGGACTTGGGTCTTTATGGAATCTATGTGGGTGAATGCTCGAGTAAACAACTTGATAACCTCATGTTTGAACCCGTCAAGTGCCAATCATACCATGCCTATGTCTGTGTTGGTGCTTTTTGCGAGATCCAAAAGTGTGGAAGTTGACTCCTATAGCAGCATAACACCCTCCTTGATGGCTTTAGAGTGATCCTTAATTTCCTTCAGTTCCTTTAAGACAGTATTCATGGGGTTAGAAATAGATTTTCTTACCTTAGGGAGTTCAGACTTTGCCCCGGCAGACTCTTTTTTGCACCATTCATCTCTAACCAAAACATATCCTATACTGGCAAAGGTTTTGGAGTCATAAGTAGCAACAACTTCTACTAGGAGGTAAGCAGAGAGATCAATTGAGTAGTATAGAAAAATCTAAGTAATGAGCAGACTATACGGTAAACTGGTTGAGGTATGAACATCTGCTATACATTCAAGCATGTACTCACGAACCCAGGTTTCCTAATTGATTTTGATCTTCTTAACCAGCTAATACAACACAAAAACATCATGGCCGGTAATGTTGCTGACGGATCCTTTCTATGAGATCAGTGTAATAGAAATTATGTAGGCCATGATACAAAACTTGAAACATAGGGACAGGGGACCAAAATTGGTCAAAACAAAGTCAGGGTCAGACAGGACCCTTTTGGCTTCTTCAAAGCTGACCTTAAAATCATCGGGCCAGTTATGATTCATAAAACTAATTTCACTATAGAACTTTGTATTAAAGGAATTTTAGAACCATTTAGAATGATTCTTGTGCCAAGAAAAAGTCTCAAGTTCACCACTATCAAGAGAGAGATAGAAATTTATATAAAATATATAGACTGGATCCTCATAAACTAGAAGTCCACAAGACAAAAGACTAAAGACAAGTCTTAAAACTTAAAGAAGTGATTGACATTACAAAAGAAATCTTTCAATTGATGGAGATTGATAATGCATCTGGGTATAACAAAGTGACTTTTAAAGGTGAAGAATTTGTCTTTATGAGAACATGTCCTAAACTTGAGCATGTCTTCTGGAGGGAGGGAGTTGTGAGAGATTGGATGAGATTTTTTGGTAGAGGGGGATGGGATAGAAGTAGGATGATTTCTTTTTATAAGATTTGACTGATCATATATCGAGAATTCATTATAGGACTCGAATAGGAGAACAGGACAGTCGGAGAGCGCTTTTGAAAGACATTTAGACATATTTGCCATTGAACGACTTCTAGTCAGGGAGAAGATGGAAGATAAATTTTAAAGGGTTGTAGAGGGAGAAGAGAGTATGGTTAGGATAGCTGAGGAGGAGAAGCAGGATGTAGGTTGATGTTGGATGTATTTATGCATTCTAGTATCCTTATTCTAGCCCCTTTTAGCTTTGTTTTGCGGATGATTCTATACTATATTAGTTGATAATAATATAAATGTGTATAAAAGTGTTTAAGAATGTTTTTAAAATCATTACAAAGGTTTTCCATTAAGTTTATACTTCAAAGAGTCAATTAGAGTTCAATAGAGAAAACTAGTCTTTCTAGCTTGAGCTAGTTGCTTGTCTAATCTAACTTGTTGGATTCTACTGTGTTATATGTCTTCCACATGGTTTTAAATGTGCTATTATGTGTGGGAAAAGTTTTTAGGAGTTTATAAAGTTCAAATGAGTCAAGGTAAGAATGGAAACTTGAAGTGAAAGATCGTGGAAATCAACCTAGTCTAAGCTCTTGTTTTTTATTCGTCGTGATGGATGTTGTGTGTTTGTGCTTCTAATTCGTGTGGTATTTTACTATAGGATTCTTTGTGAGGTTAGTATTATGATATATGGATTATATAGAGGCTGGAAAATCATGAGAAAGACACTAAAAGAAAAGGGATAAAAGGAGGAAGGACCAAAACTTAATCAAAATTTGGAGGACAAATTCCAGAGAAGGCATGAGATTAGCATCTGCAGCATACTCTATTCCTATGGAATAGAAATTCACATGCATTCTACATTCCATATGAATAGAGGGTGCGACGCACACTCCACTCCACACCTGGGTGTTTCAAGCTAATTCGACTTTTATTGGGACTTGGCTTACCCTTATGCTGTAAATACATGTTGTATCATATTATTACATATATTTTGAACTATTTTAGAGAGAAAGGGGCTGATACAGCTGCATTATTAGATTTTTATTGATTTTATTTAGTTCATACATGATTTTAGTCATTAATTACAACCTTGTGATTACAATTATAACTATGTGTGGATGAACACTCTTTCTCCGAGGTTGAAGCCAAGAATATGAGTATTATTGCTATGGATTAAGTTTGTTTTCTTTGATTATCACTATTGGTGATTTATTTATTATTGTTTTAATTATTTTGAGGATTGATCACCCTTATAATGATATATTGTCGACCTTGTAAACTTGGGAGAGTGAATAGGGAGATAGAACATGGGAATAAGCATAGTATGGTTTGTATTTCTTTATGAAATAAGGAATTCAAATTAGTATCTAGGACAGGGATGTACTTAGATATTGTAACGACCTGGGACTACCCCCTAGTTGTCACACGGTACTTACGACCCTAAAGGACCACAAGCTAACCCATGAATGATATCTGTTATGAGCACTAAACAATAATACTAAAATAAATGTGGAAGAATAGGCTGAAATTTCATAAGGTTCAAAACATCTAAAATACTAATAAAATATAACATCTGTGATAATATCTGTAAAACTGAATACTGACTGAAACTAGTTGGAAAATTCTCTAACTGAAACTGTCTGAAAGTGGAATTGATGGGACAATCCACCAACTAACTCCGTCTACTAAAATACTGAGTCTACTTCAATAATAAAATAAAAGAATATCCTAGAATGATGAGGGTTCACTACTAAATATGTTGTTGCGGGTTGAATCTGAATCTACTATGCGTAGTCGGGAACCTGAGCATCCAAACCTATGATATGAAACATCATTGTGCAGGAAAGTATGCGTCAGTATATGGGAAAGTAATGGTATGCTAGATGAGGTAAGGTTGAATGCAAGGGTTCATATGCATGAACAATAACTTACTAAATAATATAAAGTAACTGAATATAAGAGTACATGTATACTATAACTAAGCTTTTTTGAAGCTAAGTACTGAGTTCTGTTAACTGTATAACTGGTATCTGAAATTACTGATAACTAAATTACAAATACTGATTGACTGTGTCTAATAGTCTTGATTCTTTAAAAATGAGCTGAACTCTAAACTGAAGATTGGAACTGAAACTCTGGGAAGTAATCATCTAACCAACATGCCCCAAATAAGAGAAGATAACTAAGCTGGGATTTAATCTGTAACCCCAATTGAAATGGTGTCAGTATTGTGCCACCGGTAAAGACAACTGCTATGGAGTCAGTCCTAACTAATGGGTGACCCCTGAGATTTGTTCTAATCTAGCGGCTTATCCCTGAGTATGTCAGTCCTATCTAACAGGTGACATCTCATAACCTACGCTAGCTACGTAGTTTTGGAGATTAGGGATTGCTTCTAGGGACCCAATCCTAACTAACGGGTGTACCCCCATCCCTAGGCTCACTCGGTGCTAAATACTACTCCTAACTGAAAGACATTGAACTGAGTATACTGAACTAGACTGGACAAATACTGAGATTATTGAGTTTTCCTGAGTTCTGTAACTGACTGAATTCTATTGAGTTCTGTAATGGACTAAGAGTACTATTAATCATGACATAATTGATATTATTCTGCGACTAACATTGGCTCTAAGCAATAGCTATATTATCGGGTATTAAATACCCCCAAGAATCAATAGCATGAAAAGTAAAGCAAAGCATGATCTTGAATAACATGACAATGTTCACTATGTTTTTAATTCATTCATAGAGACATTTCATCAAACACTTGTGATGCATTAACTTGTACATGTATGAGGATTACATGTTAGCATGCTATAATGGCATTATTTCATTCTCATAGACAATTTATCAAACACATAGGAAGCATACTTGGTTCATTAAATCATAAACACTTAGGGTTAACATGGATACAACAATTAACTTGCAAATTCATGGATTATAACATGGGATTACTCAACTCAACATACATGCTATACAACTTCATGAAATCTACCGTTAATCAAGGATTGAAACTCAACCAATGTCAAAACATGAATACAATCCAATTCCATACATGTAAATCATGAATCATAATTCTTGAAGTTTTAAAAATAGATTCTTTGACTCTATGGTTGAAAGGGGCCCATAGATGAACATCTAACATACCTTAATTTATGAGATTCTTGAAGTTCTTGAAGAAATTCTTAGGTTTGACCTTAATTCTTGAGAGCTAAGGTTTATTTTCTTGAGAGAGAACTACCTTTTGATTTTTGGGAAAAGTAAATAATGAAGGGTTTTACATGTTTTTAGGGCTTAAATCCCACATCTAGGCGGAATAAAATCATGGGAAAAGACTATTTTAACCCTGGGCACAACTTTATTTTTCGTGAAATTTTCCCAATCTAGACCCTTAGAGCGATGTGCTAATATCACTCTAGGCCACTAAAAAATGATGATTGGGAAATTACATGGTAGCGCGATGCAGTACAATCATATTGCCACCTTGGACGCGACCTGGAAGCTCACCTTGATGCGGTGGTATTGCATTGGAACACTAGAAAAGGATAATTCTAAAATTGAGCCTTGGCGTGAAGTGCCAATATCGTGGAAGCTCACTAGTTTTTGACAATTACCATTTTGGCTGGCTCTGCGATGTGCTGTTGGCTCTGGTGGTACACTGTCTTACTAAAATGGCTCTAACTCTTCACCTAGGTGTCAGATTCGGGAAAATTTGATATCGATAGAAATATTATTCAATTTCCCACACAACATAGAGTCAAAATATTGAAGATTCCACATGTATAAAAATGTATTCATCTTTAAAGCAAGTCTTTGACATTTTTGGGATGAATTTAAACTAGGTAAAAGTCCAGGGTGTTACAGATATCGTACTTGATTCACACATAGGATGATAGTTGTAAAGAATTTAAATGAACTATTACATCCCCGCTTAATATAGTTGTAAGGTTCAACTTAGGTAAAAGATTAGAGGTTGGAAAACCATAATTGCGCAATTAACCTTACGAATCAACAACCAAGATAATCAAGTTAACGAATAAAATCCAATCTCAACACCTTTACTTTTCACATTGTTTAGTTTAAATTTACAATTTCCAAACTCTTTATTTGGTTACTCTTACATCAATTGAATCTGAATTGTGAACTAAAATCAAATTATTGCCGAATCTAGTCTCTGTGGGATTGATAACTTAGATTTCTTAAAGGCCACTATATTACTTGGTAGACCATGTACACTTTTGTGCACGCTTAGGCACTGTTTTGTTTTTGGCACCATTGCCGGGGACTTGTAATTTAGCAATTGTTTATTTTAGTTTTACTTTTAGATTTATTTGTTGTTTTTACATTTGGTCTTGGTTTTGTTATTGCAGGAAATAGGTTTTTAGGTTGATAAGTTAGAAAGGGATCAGGAGTTGGTAGAACCAAGCCCTGAACCCAAGCAAGACTTTCACTAATATAGGAGAGAAGTAATCCTTCTCTCCTAAATTCCGTAAATCCAATAAGGCCAAGAGTATACTGTTCCAATAGATGAACAACAAGCAGTCAGAAGGACTGTTAGGGAAGTATTAGTCCTACTTCCGACGAACTTGACTTCCCCAATTCAAAGACCAGCAATTGGCAGAATTTTGAGTTGAAACATAATGTGGTGCAGCTTCTAATTAGCAGTGGACAGTTTGCAGGGTTGTTACACTAGGATCCACAAGTCCACTTACAGACATTTATTGAGCTTATTGATAAATTCACTCTGACTAGGGTGAGTCCAGATTATGTGAGGCTGACACTGTTTCCCCATTCACTTTTGGGGAAAGTAAAAAGGTGGTTGAATGAAGAGTCAGATAATTCAATTACCACATAGGATGATTTATCTATAAAGTTCCTCATCAGATTCTTTCCATTAGGAAACACTATGAGACTTTACAGTGAGATAGTGAGCTTCAAATAGAAGCCTGATGAAAATATATATCATATTTGGGAATGCTTCAAGTCTATTCTTTGGGATTTTCCACAGCACCAATAGTCCAATGAGGTACTTGTTGATACTTTTGTTGAAGCTCTCGATCACAATACGATGATTTTTCTAGATTCAGCCATAGGTGGTCAAGCACTGGAATTGACTTATGATGAGCTGTACACATTACTAAACCGTATATCATAAAGAAATTCAGAGTGGCATTCATATTCTAGAAGCGCCACAAAAAGAATTGCGGGTGTATTAGAGGTGGATTTATTCACATCCCTATCAGCACAGGTTTCTTCTTTACAAAATTTGATCAACACATCATTCAGCAGCATGAAGTTGGGAACAACACAACCTAAAACCACAGTCAATGTCATCCAACAAGTTGTATGTTGGTGTCAGGTATGCAGAAATAGTGGTCATACAGTGGCCATATGTGCCTCAAATCAAGAATTTATAATGTATGTAGGTAATACTCAAAGGCCAAATTATGGTAATGACTACAACATGAAGTGGCAGACTCAGTCACCAAATTAGTCATGGAATGGCCTATAGCCATAGGCCCAACCAAATCAATATACTAGCAATATGGAGGAGATGATGAAGCAGATCTTAGCTAATTAGGCACAGTTTACTACAGACTTGAAAAATTTACAAGTAGCCACAAGAAGTTTAGAGTTGCACATGGGGAAAACCAGCAAGCATTAAATATTAGACCATAAGGTAGGTTGCCAGCAAATACAGAAAATCCAAAGAAGGTTCTGAGAATTACCTTGAGAAGTGGTAAAGAGCTTCAAGGAAAACCTCTCAAGGTAACAAAGGAGGTAGATGCTGATATGGTGACCCAACAGGTAAAAACAGAGTTACTAAAAAATCAGAAAGTCTGAGTACTTGAAAGAAAAAGTTGTTGAAGAAGAGAAGAAAAAGATGTTGCCATCACCCTTTCCAGTAAAGTACATAAAAGCGAAGGAGGATGTTATGTTCAAAAAGTTCTTTGATACATTCAAAGGGCTTCACATTAACTTACCTTTGCTAGATGTTTTTTGTAGAGTATACCCAAGTATGCAAAGTACTTGAGGGATGTAGTGGTTAATAAGGTGAAACTGTAAGATGTGGGAGCTATAACACTTACTGAAGAGTGTAGTGCTGTGATGACATAAAAAATCCTTAAGAAATTGAGAGATCGGGGAAGGTTTTCTATCCCTATTCAAATAGAGAGCAAAGAGGTCCATGCATTGAGTAACTTAGGGGAAAGAATAAATTGATTCCCCTATCACTGTTTAAAATATTAGGCTTAGGAGAATCGAAATCGACCACTGTGGTGTTGGAGTTGGTAGATGGATCATTTACATATCTAGATAGAATAATTGAGGATGTCCTCATAAGGGTTGGTAAATTCATTATACTTGTTGAATTTATTGTTCTTGATTTTAAGGCAGATGAATAGGTACCAATTATCTTGGGGCGTCTATTCTTAGCAACTGAAGAGGGCTTGATTGATGTTAGAGAAGGCACACTCAAGATGAGGGTAGATGATGAAGAGGTGGTATTTGAGGTTTACAAAGAACCCAATGTAACATCCCAAATTAAATATTTATGTGTGATCAATGTTATTGAAAGGGACAAGCATGGGGTGATTAATCAACCAAAGAGCTCTTTGGATTACCTGATTGAGTTGCCTGAGATGAAGCCACTATTTCCAAATATGCTAAAGGTTAATGTTAAGAGAGATATTGACCTTGATAGTTCAAACTCAAGAGGTCAAAAACGAATGAAAAAATGGCTCCTGAAAGGGAGTAAAAAGGTGAAGTAATATGGCTGAGTTGATATGGGTCGTACCGCGATACTAAATTAGACGCATATTGGGTGGCAACCCAAGTTAATTAGGTATGTATTCTTTTCATTTTTTTTAGTTTTTATTTCATGTAGTTTTATTTTTGATTGAGTCACAGATTAATGGAAAGTCTGAGTGCCATAAACTTGAGCTAAGAAGCATAGCAAAGACTGAGTGCGGGGTCCCATAGGCCTCATTTATACTCAAAGATGCTACTAGCTAGGCCTAGAGGATTCTGGGAGTATTTTTATCTCTTACTTTAAATTCACTTTGGGGACAAAGTAGATTTTTAAGTGTGGGGTAGGGAATTCCTAAATTTTAGCTCAATTTAAAAAAAAATTGCGTAAGATATTTGAGTTGGTCCTATTTTTTGATTGGATGATAAAAGTGGGTTTGTTTATAAAAGCATATTGATTGGTGTGAATTGCTAATTTTGAAACTCTTAGGCTCATGTTTATGACTCTTGTATTTGTTGGCTTAATTTTAAATTTGTGTTATTGTTTGATTGGGAGTCTATGATGATCCTATATAAGTCGAGCATGTGCCATGTGCGTGTGAGCTTTGTGTATATGCCTTATTACATATGATGTCTATAACTTTCCCGGAGTATGTGTGAAGAGAAATAAAGAATGTGGGTTTAAGAGATGATATAGGCATTTCTTTGATAGCCTTGTTTTTAGACCTTCTGTTTGTCCTAACCTTGTGCTTTATCTTCGTCAACCCCCATTGAGCCTTTAGATTTTTCTTTGCCAACCTCATAAGTAACCTAATCCCTTCTTTGATAAACCATAATTTGATCCACAAACCTCATAGGCACTTTAATGAAAAATGAATTAGTAAGGAATTTAAGAAATAAGAAGGAAAAGGTGAAATTGATACCCCAAGGTAATGGTTATTGGCTTTAATATTTGATGTATGGTGGATGGATATGATATAAATTGCGTTAAAAATATTGCCAGGGTTGTGAAAAAAGAGAAAAATTGATTCTTGTGATAGTAAACTATGCGTCCACCAAGTGTTTGTAAAAATGCTTAAAAGAGATGGGGCAAAAGAAAAAGATATGGGTAGACAAAAATGGTGTAATTTGGTTGTTGGAGATTGGTTTAAATTCATAATATAGTTTATTAAATCACTTAGAGAGTTTAGTCACTATTCCTAAATAGTTCCTACCCGTCCCTTAGCCTACATTACAACCCAAAAAAGTCTTAATTTTTCCTAAGCTTTACATTCTGTTATTAGTAGAGCATTACACTAAGGGCAAGACTATGGTTCATTGTGTGTCACTTGTGAATTTTTTGTGAGAGTGAGTATAATTTGATTCTTCTACCTATTATATCATGAATTGCTTAATTATGAGTGATTATGGGTAACTCTCTTGTTGTGAGGGGCATATGTATGATGAATTTGGGTAATTCGTATGATTTCCTTGATTGAGAAATATGCATGAGTTTTCCACAAGGTGACTCAATTCTTGAGTCTAGGATGTTTTGGAGTAGTGTATGAGCTTTCAATTGTGTAAATAACATGCTTAGGCCAGTAACTTGTATTCTATGTAGTCATTATAGTGCTAGGTTGAGTGTCTTTCATTTAGTAGAAGTGTAGAGTTTCCATAGTTATTGATAATTATATTCAAGAGTTTTTCAAAAAATAACAAGGTTTTAAGTGTGGGGTAGTGATGTTGGGTGTATTTATGCATTCTAGTGTCTCTATTCTAGCCCTTTTTAGCTATGTTTTGTGGATGATTCTATATTGTATTTGCTGATAATGAGATAAATGTGTATCAAAGTGTTTAATCATGTGTTTATAATGGTTACAAAGGTTTTCCGTCAAGTTTATACTTCAAAAAGTCAATTAGAGTTCAATAGAGAAAACTAGTCTTTCTAGCTTGAGACAGTTGCTTGTCTAGTCTATCTTGTTAGATTCCATTGTGTTCTATGTGTTCTGAATGGTTTTAAATGTGTTATTATATGTGTAAAATTTTGTTAGGAGTGTATAAAGTTCAAATGAGTCAAGGGAAGAGTGGAAACTTGAAGTGAAATATTATGGAAATCAACCTAGTTTAAGCTCTTATTTTTTATTCATCATGATGGATGTTGTGTGTTTGTGCTTCTAATTCGTGTGGTGTTTTACTGTAGGATTATTTGTGAGCTTAATATGATTATATATGGATGATATATAGGCTGGAAAATCATGGAAAATACACCACAAGACAAGGATTGAAAGGAGGAAGGACCAATACTTAACAAAAATTAGGAGGACAAATTCCAGAGAAAGCGTGCGATGAGCATGCGCAACATGCTCTATTCCTATGGAATAGAGCGTGCGACGCATGATCCATTCCATATTAATAGAGGATGAAACGCACGCTCTACTCCACACCTGGGCAGTTCAAGCTAGTTTGACTTCTATTTGGAGTTGTCTTACCCTTATGCTATAAATACATGTTGTATCATATTTTAACATATCTTTTGACACATTTTGGAGATCAATAGACTGATACAACTTCATTATTAGGTTCTTATTAATTTTATTTATTTCATACATATTTTTTGTCATTAATTACAACCTTGTGATTAGGATTATGACTATGCATGGCCAAATGCCTTTTTTCAGGGTTGAAGCTAAGAACATGAGTATTATTGCTATGGATTAGGTTTTTTTTATTTGCTTATCACTATTGGTTATTTGTTATTATTTTTTAATTATTTTGAGGGTTGATCACCCTTATAATATATATATTGTCGACCTTGTGAATTTGGAGAGGGAATAGGGAGATAGAACATGGTAATAAGCAAGAGTCTGGTTTGTATTTTTTTATGAAATAAGGAATTCAAATAAGTATCTAGGACAAGGATGTACTTAGATACCGTACTTCATTCACACATAGGACGATATTTGTAAAGAATTTAAGTAAACTATTACATTCCTGCTCAACGATATAGTTGTAAATTGCAACTTAGGTAAAAGATTCGAGGTTGAGAAACCATAATCGTTTAGTTAACCCTACGAATTAACAACCAAGATAAGCAAGTTAACAAATAAAATCCAATTGCATAATATAATTGTTCAGAGTTCTTCAACCCTGGGTTTTCTCCTATTGATTATCTCAAGACCTTTACTTTCACATTGTTTAGTTTTAATTTACAATTTTTAAACTCTTTATTTGGTTACTCTTGCATCAATTAAATCTGAATTGTGAATTGAAATCAAATCATAGCCGAATAAAGTCTCTGTGGGATCGATAACTTCGCTTTCTTGAAGGCTACTATATTATTTGTTAGACCACGTACACTTACGTGTTCGCTTGGGCGCTATCAAGTACAGTATCTAATTTTATTTAGTATCCCAGCAGCCATACCACCATGGGGAAATTCCCAAATTTTGGCTCAATTTAAAAAAATTGCGTAAGATATTTAAGTTGGTGCTATTTTTTGATTGCATGATGCAAGTGGGTTTGTTTGTAAAAGCATGTTGATTGGTGTGAATTGCTACTTTTGAAATTCTTAGGTTGATGTTAATGACTCTTGTACTTGTTGGCTTAATTTTAATTTTGTGTTATTGTTTGATTGGGAGTCTATGAAGATCCTATATGAGTCGAGCATGTGCCATATGAGTGTGAGATTTATGTATATTCCTAGTTGTGTGTGATGTCTAGAACTTGCCCGGTGTGTGTGTGTGAAGCAAAATAAAGAATGTGAGTTTAGGAGATGATATAGGCATTTCTTTGATATCCTTGTTTTTATACCTTCTATTTGTCCTTTCCCTATGCTTAATCTTAGCCAACCCCCATTGAAGCTTTAGCTTTTTCTTTCGAAACCTCATAAGTAGCCTAATCCCTTCTTTGATAGATCGTAATTTGATCCAAAAAGCTCCTAGGTACTTTATTGAAAAATGAATTAGTAAGGAGTTTGAGAAATAAGAAGGAAAAGGTGAAATTGATGCCCCAAGGTAATGGTTATTTGTGTTTATATTTGATGTGTGGTGGATAAATGTGATATAAATTATGTCAAAAATATCGCCATGGTTGTGAAAAAAAGAAAAATTGATTATTGTGGTAGTAAATTATGCGTCCACCAAGTGTTTATATAAATGCTTAAAAGAGATGGGGCAAAAACAAAAGATATTGGTAGACAAAAATAGAGTAATTTGGTTGTTGGAGATTGGTTTAAATGCATAATGTAGTGTATTAAAGCACTTAGAGAGGCTAGTCACTATTCCCACCTAGTTCCTACTTGTCCCTTAGCCTATATTACAACCTAGAAAAGTCCTAATTGATCCTAAGCTTTACATTCTGATATTAGTGGAGCATTACACTGAGGTCAAGCCTATGGTTCATTGTGTGTCACTTGTGAATATTTTGTGACAGTGAGTGTAATTTGATTCTTGTACCTATCATGTTATGAATTGCTTAATTGTGAGTGAATATGGGTAACTCTCTTATTGTGAGGGGCACATGTTTGATGAGTGTGGTTGATTTGTATGATGTCCTTAATTGAGCAATATGCATGAGTTTTCCACAAGGTGGGTCAATTCTTGAGTCTAGGATGTTTTGGAGTAGTGTTCATAAGCTTTCAATTGTGTAAATAACATGCTTAATGTAGTAACTTGCATTCTATATAGTCATTACAGTTCTAGCTTAAGTTTCTTGCATTTAGTAGAAGTGTAGAGTCTCCATAATTAATGATGATTATAGTGAAGAGTTTTTTTAGGACGAATAAGGTTTTAAGTGTGAGGTGGTGATGTTGGGTGTATTTATGCATTCTAGTCCTTTTTAGCCTTATTTTAAGAATGATTCTATACTATATTGGTTGATAGTGAGATAAGTGTGTATCAAAGTATTTAAGCATGTGTTTATATTGGTTACAAAGGTTTGCCATCAAGTTTAGACTTCAAAGAGTCAATTAGAGTTCAATAGAGAAAACTAGTCTTTCTAGCTTGAGCTAGTTGCTTATCTAGTCTATCTTGTTGGATTCTATTTCATTCTATGTGTTCCAAATGGTTTTAAATCTGTTATTATATGTGTAACAAGTTGTTAGGAGTGTATAAAGTTCAAATGGATCAAGGGAAGAGTGGAAACTTGAAGTGAAAAATCATGGAAATCAACCTAGTCTAAGCTCTTGTTTTTTATTCATCGTGATGGATGTTGTGTGTTTGTGCTTCTAATTTTCATGGTGTTTTCTTGTAGGATCCTTTGTGAGCTTAATATAATTATATATAGATGATATAGAGGCTGGAAAATCATGGGAAAGACACCACAAGATAAGGGATGCAAGGAGGAAGGAACAACACTTAACCAAAATTCAGAGGACGAATTCCAGAGAAGGCGTACGATTAAAATACGCAGTATGATCTATTCATATTTGAAAAAAAAGAGGTGTAAGGGGAAAAGGTGACTGATAGAAGTGAAAGGGTGGCAGGAGGGTGTTGGGAAGGTATGGAGATGTAGAAGCAGCAGAGGTGGCGTGAATATCGGTGATAATAATGACTACTTTCTTTTTGAAAACCAGTTTTTTTAGTTAAAAATAGATGAGAAAATTAGAACAAGTAAAAAGAGAATTGTTTTTGCCCAAAAATAAAGCTCATAATTCATTAATACTAAGAATACCAAGTCTTTTGCTAAGTTAACAACATCTGTTTTCCAACAAAGGTTTTGTAAAAATATCTGTCAGTTGATTTTTGGAGTCAACAAAAGTTAATAAAAAATCACTATTTTCTGCATAATCCTAAATAAAATGATGCTTAATATCAATGTGTTTGTCCCAAGAATGATGCACAGTATATATTTAGATAACTAAAAGCGTTGGTGTCATCTCACATTATGGGAACGGATTCAAAAGACAAATTAAAATCATGTAATTGATGCATAATCCATAAAATTTGAGTACCATAACTTCCAACAGTTATGTATTCGACTTCAGTTATTGAAAGGACAACTGAAGTTTACTTCTTACTGTGCCATGAAATCAAGGCATCACAAAGAATTTGATACATTCCACTAGTGATTTTTCTATCACTTTCATCACCTACAAAGTCAGCGTCTGAATATCTAATTAAATTAAATGAAAAGATAAAGGTTACCATAGTCCAATGTCTTGATTTTCTTAGAGTTATCGGATGATCCTTTTGATGTTATTCAGATGAGGCACTTTGGGAGTCGACTAGAACCTGGGACACTTACATACACTAAACATGATGTCTGGTCGACTGGCGGTCAAAGAGAGTAGTGATCCAATCATTTCCTTCTACATTTTTTCATCAATGTCCTTTCCAGATAATTCTGAATCAATGCTTATGGATGGACTCATCAGAGCTCCATAGACCTTTCCTTTTTTCATATAAAACTTTTTGATGAGTTTCTTCGTGTACTTAGCTTGATTGATGAAGGTACATTTGGGAGTTTGTATGATTTGTCATCCCAAAAAGAATGTGAGCTCTCCCATAAGGATCATTTCAAATTCCTTTTTCATCAAATTAGCAAAATTCTTACACAGAAAGATGTTAGAACTACCAAAAATGATATCATCAATATAATTTGTACAATAAAAAGATTTGAATCAAGCTTCTTATGAATAGAGTTGTATCAATTTTACCTCTCTCAAAATTTTTATTTAGTAAGAAAGTACCCAATCTCTCATACCAAGCCTTTAGATCTTGTTTGAGACCGTAGAGTGCTTTTGACAATTTAAAAACAAGATTTGGATTAGAAACATTTTGAAACCCTAGGGGTTGTTCTACAAAAACTTCCTCATGATTAAAACCATTTAAAAAGTCACTTTTGACTTCTAGTTGATATAACTTAAATCATTTGAAAGCAGCAAAAGCTAATAAAATGTGAATTGATTCTAACCTTGCTACGAGGTCAAAGGTTTCATTGTAATTAATACCTTCTAGTTGGGAATAGCCTTGAGCTACAAGTCTGGCTTTGTTTCTGATAACCTTACCTTTCTTATTCAATTTGTTTCTATAGACCCATCTAGTTCCAATTACTGAGCAGTTCTTGGGTCTTTTAACCAAAGTCTAAACTTTGTTTCTTTCAAATTAATCCAATGATTCCTTCATATCTTCGACCCATGATTCATCTTTGAGGGCCTCATCAGTCTTCTTTGGTTCAATTTGAGATACAAGGGTAACAAATGCTTGTTTTCTCAATTATGCTCTTGTTTGCACCCTATCATCTGGATTACTGATAATGAATTTATTTGGATAGATAGCATCGTGTTTTCATTCTCTTGGAACACACAGTTTCACTATTTTTGCTGTAGAAGTTAACTCCAGAGGGAGTATAGTCTACTTGTCTTGTGATAGCTCAGAGGTTGTGCTAGCATTTTCTCCATATTATAGATCGCTCACTTATTTTTCATCAATACTTAAAACTCATAGAGGGGGTGATTAGATTCATCAAATAAAATTTTCATAGATTCTTCAACACATAATGTTCTTTTATTGTAAGCTTTGTAAGCACGACTAGTTGGAGAATACCCAAGGAAAATACCTTCGTTACTTTGTGGATCAAATTTTCCCAAGTTATTCTTAACATTGTTGTGGATAAAGTATTTGCATCCAAAAGGATGAAAATATCTAATGTTGTACTTTTTTTCTCTCCAGAGTTCATAAGGTCTCTTTTTTCGAATAGGTCTGATCAGGCATCTGTTGATGATGTGACATGTTATGCTTGCTGCTTCTGCCCAAAAGTAATCTGGGAGATTATGTTCTAACAACATGGTCCTGGCAGTTTCTTGGAGAGACCGATTCTTTTGCTCTACTGCACTATTTTGCTGAGGAGACCGAGGTAATGAAAAGTTCTGAGAGTATTCGTTCTGAGTACAGTACTCCTCAAATGCCTTATTTTCAAATTCACCTTCGTGATCGCTGTGAACATAAATAATGAAGTGTCCAGCTTCTCTTTGTACTTTTCTACAAAAGAACTCAAAGTTTATGAAATCCTCGTGTTTATGAGCAAGAAACATCCCCCAAGTAAAATGTGAGTAATCATCAACAATAATGAAAATATATCTCTTTCCACCAATACTTATGGTCTTGGAGGTGTCAAATAGATCCATGTGGATTGTTTGAAGCAGTTTGGTAGTAGATACAGTGTATTTGACTTTGAATCATGTCCGGATCAATTTACCAAATTAGTAGGCATCACAGATGTGATCCTTTTCAAACTTGAGTTTAGATTACACAACCCGAAATCGAGCCATGTCGTATGGGCATCTGAATCCCAACTTGGACTGGAGATCACCCCGTCAACCCGATCTAACCATCATATCGAACCAAAAGGATTGGATGAATTTTGACCATATATCAAAGTAATGGAAAGTAATATCGATAGTCACACATATAATATCAAACATTTCATTAATGGCAACCTTCTAACCAATATACCCAAGTCCACAGTCACCATAACATCACTACACAAATCTTAAGTGTATATATGTAGACAATGGCAAAAAATAAAATCTGAGACAAGTCTATGACATAAATGAAAGACCATGAAATGTGACACTCCCAAAGTATGGAAGCTCACCACTTCTATGTAAATTACACAATCTTCTCGAACACTTGTTACTGCTCAGGAAGAGAAGAAGATGCTCTGGCCCTTATGTCATATGGAGACATAGCATTCGAAGATGGTTAGCAGTTAGAGCTCTAGCATATAACTCAATGATAAGGATAAATAACATTATCAATTAAAGACAAATCATTACATCATGTTCTACCACATTTATATACATAATTAGAAGAGTAGGTTAATATATATAACATATTCACAATGTGTCAAAAGGAAACAATACTTAGGAACATTCTCAATGTACTAATTCACATGCCATGTGGTGGAGACTCCAATCTTCCACACTTACAGGTTCGCACATTTCTTATTAGGTGAAGGACTTTAACCACATATACACATTTATTAGTCAAGGGACTTTAACCACATATGCATATTCATTTAGCAAGGGACTCTAAGCACGAGCCATTTTAGCTAGGAAACGGACTCTAACCTTATGCCATTTCATTTGGGTAAGGGACTCTAACCATAAGCCATATTAGATAGGGGACTCTAACCCAAGATGGCTTATTCAGGCAAGGTACTCTAACCTCTTGTGTTTTTATTAGGCAAGAGACTCTAGCCTCTTGCGTTTTTTTCACTAGGCAAGAGACTCTAACCTTAATCCGTATTGATATGAAAGAGACTCTAATCTCGATCCATTATGACTATCATTTATTGATATTGGGACTCTAACCCTTTTTCATACCTCACCATTCATTCACTTCAATACTTAGGGACTCTAGCCCATTTAACTAATTTAACACTCTACGACTTTGACCTTTTTAACCAATTCCACACCACACATGACTTTCATGGTCATTTGTCATTCAAATATTTCATTAGGCTAATGCCTTAATTCAATTCCTCATTCAATTCATTTTATGGCCATCAAGACCCCTATAATCCATTCATTCCTCATTAGCAATCTTATACCACCTTTTAGTTAAACACAATTCAATTTCATGCTAGAGAATTTAACCCCTCTTTAGACATCAACCAACAATATCTTTACAATACCACTTATTAACCATTCATACTTATTGGTCCATTTTCTAGTTCAAAATATTGTCAATATGTGACTAGATATTTCATTTAGATATTTTCACAAACACCCTATGTGCATACCTTTATCAAGGCCAAATTCATGGAATAATTCATCATTATTAGGGTTACTCAAGACCCATGTTTTATATCACATACAAAAAGAACCCATATAAGAAAATCATCACCAATAACTTATATAAACACAAGTCTAAGCAAGAACCAACATTATTCATCATTAGACAACAAAACCCTTATCATTTGAATTCAAAATCACCATTTGTAATTTTTGATCCATGTGTAAAATACATAATTTTTGAGTTATTAAACAAGGGAAAGAGTTACATGCGTTAAACAAGATGATCCACCAAGAAAATTGACTTTACTTTGCCTCTAGATGAACACCCTTGGAGCCCTATCCTCCAATTCTTCAAAAATATGTTTGAAAGAGTATTTAGGATGTTTGATCCACTGAAATATGTTTTAGAAGGACATGCACACTTATATAGTGAGGGAAATATAGGTTTTTGGGGTAGGAAATGACTATAAAGCCCTTGACTTAGAAGATAAAAGTGGCCTTCCAGATGGGTACGACTCACTTGAGTCAATCGTACCCTAGGCTATGAATGGTACCCTAACTCATACCCTAGGATTTACCTAGGACTCATACACTAGTCAGGGTACGACTACATACCCTTGACTCATATCCAAAGGGTATGACTTGTACCCTAAACTGTACCCCTGACTCATATAAAAAATAGTCCACTCAAGTTCAAGACAACACTCTGTACGACTAGGTTTATTATGAGTCTTACCCTAATGTACGATTGAAGAAAGGCTAACTCATACCTAGGATAGTGAGTAACTCCCACCACACTATGTAGGGTATGAGAGAGAGTTATCAAGTTATAACTATGAGGTATGATAAGTACCCTAAGTCGTATCTAGTCTAGTGACTTTAAATGAGGAGATTTTCTCATGGTTCAAAGCCTAGGTATTTCATTAGGCAGACCCTTCACCAATTCCAGTCTGGACAGTTTCTCAATGATATGCATACCAAAATGCCCAATATTTCTTACCATAACCAAATATCATTGGTTTGTACAGTGAAGACGGTTAAGGTAGCAAAGTCAAGACTATTTAAAACATAAATATTATCAATGCATTCATCGATGAGTTTCCCAAGTAGAAATAGGAGGTGATCAATATAGACTTCGTTACAGGTCTTCCACGATCTCTCCATTATTTTGATTTGATTTGGGTCATCATGGATAGGATGACTAAATTTGCTCATTTTTTTCCAGTGAGGACTAACTACTCTAAGAGGATTATGCTAAGTTATTCATTTAGGAGGTCATCAAGTTACATGGTGCTACAGTTTCCATTATTTTTGACCAAGGTACATAATTCTATTCTTATTTTTGGCATTCATTTCTAAGAGGTTTGGGTACGAAGGTGAACCTTAGCACTGCTTTGCATCCTCAGATGGATGGACAAGTGGAGAGGACTATTCAGACCTTGGAGTATATTCTAAGGGCCTATGTGATTGAATTTGGAGGTTTTAGATGGATCACTTTCCTCTCATTGAGTTCACGTATAATATTAGTTATCACTCGAGTATTCAGAAGGCTCCGTTAGAGGATATTTATGATAGGAGATATTGTTTCTCCTATTATGTGGTTTGAAATTGGATAGATTAGGTTCTTTGGTCCTAACTTGGTTCAACAATCTATGGAGAAGGTGAAGGTAATCATGGATAGGCTTAAGACTATTAGAGTTGCCAAAAGTCCTATACGGATGTGAGGCAAAGAGAATTAGAGTTTGACGTAGGCCATTGGGTGTTCTTGAAGGTGTCTCCCATGAATGGAGTGATGATATTTGGGAAGAAGGGAAAGATCAATCCCCATTGTGTTAGCCTATACTTAATTTTGAGTAGAGTGGGTAATGTTGCCTATGAGATAAAACTGCCTGCAAAGTTGGGTTTTATTCACCTCGTATTTCATGTTTGATGTTAAAGAAGTGTGCGGCTTATCCTTCATTAGTTGTGCCCATTGAGAGTGTTGACGTGATAAATTATTTGTCCTACGAGGAATTCATAGTTGAGATTATGGATAGATAGGTTCATAGATTGATGACCGAGGATGTGGCTTTGGTAAAAGTCCTTTGGAGAAATCAAAAGGTAGAAGAAACTACTTGGGAAGCTGAAAAGGATACGAAGGCTAAGTACTCATTCATGTTTCATGTGTCAAACGGAGGTGCTCAAGGTATGAGTTTCATTTTCCTCTTGTTATTTTTTGAGTTTATCATTGGGTTATGGTATACGCTTTCTATTCTCGTGCTAATAGTTTCCTAGCCCATCATGTAGGGACAAATGATCCTAAAGGGCGGGGGAGAAGGGGGTAATATAACACCCTTAAAAATTTCTATCATTTTATTTTTTGCCCTCTTGTGTTCAAAACATCCATTTTTTACTTAAATTGTGTTTAGGTATGTTAATAGGGTGTCTCAAAAGTGTTTAGGAATTTTTAAAAGGGATTCGAGGCTGTTTTGATAATCTAAGACAGTAAGCCTCTGCGTTTTTGGCGTGCCATGGAGGTTACCTTCCGCGATATTGGTATGGCATAGAGGCAGTGTGCCTCCGCTAGTAGCTGATAGGTTAGAGTCCCAGTTGGCTAAATTGTTTGGTTTTGCATAATGACATTGGCTTGGAAGCTTGTTTATTTGGTATGACGATACCATTCTGATCATGCCTTAACGGATGACTTCTTTCTTAATGGTTGGTAATGTGCGTAAAAGTTTTAATTTATCTTAAAAAAGGGTATAGCTATGCCATGAAGGTGGAGTTCCTGAGAGACTGATATTGGAAACTCATATTTTCCAGCATGATGGTTGGTCTTGATGACCGTGTTCTTGTATCAAACTTGAAATATATTCTTATCATGGATGGCGTAGGATCGTGGCTTCCTCAGCCTTCTATGATAGCTTCGATTCGTGTGGCTTACATGCACTGGGGCCTATCCAGCAAGGAGGCCTAGACGCTTATGGGTGTTTTTATGATGGTTTGAAATAGACAATCTAGGCTAATGTTTTACTCTAATACTAAATCTTGTTCCTTATCCTAGCATCTTATATCTCTATACATATAAATGATTGTGTGCATTTGGTTTTGAAAGATTTTGGACTGATTTCAACATGGAATTATTTTATCCTTATTCCCTGAGTTACATGCTATCGCTCACCCTGCTAACTGTCTTCAAACATTGTATCCACACATGATGCAGGCGTTGGAGACACTTCTGCTTTTCCTATGTAGTGATAGGTGATTCTTGGATTTTTTTTTGAGTCAGCTTGAAGTGGTGAGCCTCCTTCTTCTGGAAGGCCTATTACTTTTTTGTTTAGCTTATGTCCTAGACTATTTCTTTGGTTTCTTCTTTGGCTATTGTTGGGGGCATATCCCAACTTAGGTTGTTCTTTGGATGTTAAAGATGTTGTGGATTACTGTGGATTGGGTTAGTCAATGGATTCGTAGTTTCTTTTTGAGTTATCTGCTTTTCTTTTTCATGTCTATTTGGATTTCTTCCGCAGTTATTTATGTATTATGTTCTGTTTGACTAGGCAAAGGGGGTGATCTCCGTTCCTCGGTGGACTTAAGATTCCCATCACGGCTAGGACCTGGTTTAGGTTGTGACATTTACACTGTCTCCTCTAATAGTTCTGATATACATATACATAGAGAAATGTAAATCAACATAAACATACACAAAAATACATTGAAACTAAGCACAAGTCAAGGAAAATAAGGAAATCAAGCAAGTTACTTGTGTAAATGGAATGCAATGCAATATGGATGGGATGAACGTTGAAAGACATTGCATTACCTATCGAGCTCGTAGCTCTCAGGTAGGACCCATGGAGGGTTCGCAACCTATATTTTATATCTTATATCTGAATCTCTACTCACCTCTTTGGCTTGTGTTCACGGAGAGGGTTTTCATAAAAGTGTCTTATTTTTTCCAAAAATAGTGTTTCTCAATTATACCAGTATCTCATGAATGTATATGTATAGAATGAGGATCTAATGCTCATAATCAACTATATATTATGATATCTAATCCATCAACATGCATGTATATAAGTGATCCTATAATCAACTTAAAATGTCCAAAATTTATGATCATCAACTCTAATTAGGCACTGTCAGAATTATTATGCATGTAAGACATGATTAATATCATATAAACCCCTAATATGGGTAATTTCATCATGATAAAGGTAACCAATGATCAAATAAGGCCTATATTAGCATGATAAGTCCCTATAAGTGTATCATATCTAGAATGAAGGCATTCAAATGCACAGATAATGCCAATGATGTTAAATGAAGCACCCACAAAATAAACAAACAATATCAAATATCACAAGTCAACAACATCTGACTATAAAACCCCACACGAGCACAAAATAGTAATAATATTCTTGAGATATAAAATCCATAGTTATTTTCCCTAACCCATAGTATGTTTTACATATTTATTAACTACCCAGCTCAATTTACAAGTAGTTAGTCCATGACCTACCGCAAAAATAATGAAATCAAAATCAAAAGTGCTTCAACATGGAGCTATCCCCATATGAATGACCTCAAAATCAACTACAATATTCAAATATAACATCTATGCATTAAACAAAAGCTAACAATACCCATATTGCCCTTATTTGGGCTGGTCCAAAATGGGTTTGAAAAATGAGTTAAAAAATGAAAGGGATAATACTAAAATTTTGTTTAAAAAACACATCCCCCAAGGTTAGAGGAGTGTAGAGGATAAAACCCATGAAAAAATAGGTAAAAATGAGGTCCTAATAGAATAAAACCCCTTTAAAAATATTACCAACACTAAATTTTGATTTTGAAAACACGACTTAACGGTGTTTTTGATGATATAATCTATAAAAAATATTAGGAATAAGGTTTTGATGCTTATCCAAGCTCGAATGGTTAAGAAACCCTAAGAAATAGCCCAAAATCCAAAGCTTGAGTTCCAAAATTAGAGGAAAAATGTGAAAATGGGTTTTTCTACACTTTAGTATATAGCACCTTGCGAACGCGTTCAATCCTTCACTGTCGCGACCCCATTTCATGAGTCATGATGTCACCTACTTTATCCCTCAAGTTGGTAAGTCAAATATTGCCAGAAATGGCAAGTAATAGGCTAGTTGGTGGAAAATAGCATAAATGCTGGAATTATGCAAGTAATTAGATTACAAGCTACAAAACACAAGAATAATAGCATAACTGAAGAGAAAAGAAGAGAAAAGTAAAAATATCCCATGACCTAGTAAGGTCGGTACAAGATCCTCTTGCAAAAGAATAAGAGTACTATCAATGTCAAATATATAATAGTCTCAAAGCAGAAAGACTATTCAAAACAGAAAAAGGAGAGAAAGTCCACTCCGACTCCAAGAGCTCACCTAATCTCCAAATTTTGATCGGAAATCACAACATCATTGTCGATATCTAGTACTCAGATCTGCACTTAAAAAGGATACAAAAGTGTAGTATGAGTAAAAAGGATACAAAAGTGTAGTATGAGTATCAAAGGATTGGGTACTCAGTAGGCATCATCAATTGACTGAGTTAACTCATAATATAAAAATAATAAAATGTGGGATGATAAGTTAAGTTAGGGAAAAAGGGAAAACTTATAATACTGCTCAAAATACTCAAAGTAAGCAACCGAAATAAATACTCTAAAGAGAATAGAGCTATTTCTAGCATAAGTGGGCCACCATAAGCCCAAAAGATGCAAACAAAAGTAAATAACCCAAAGTGAGCCTTTATATGCCCAATGGATGCAATCAAGAAGTATTATTAACTATAAATATTCTAACCATCTAAATCCCAAAACCATAGTCGTGGATCATTCCATACCATAAATACCATACTCTAACTAGTTCCATAACCACAATAAATAACTTCTCATTGCCAGACTTGAACCATAAATAATGTCTTATATGCAGGACTTAATCCAAAAATAATTTCCTCTTGAATACCAGATTTGAACTGTAAGTAATATCATCATAGATGCTGGACTTGAACCAGTCTTAATGTCATAATTTGTTGGACTTGAACTGATCTTAATATCTCCCAAGCACACATATATCACAAGCCATAATACGCCTAAAACCTCCTCGAGCTCAAAAATGTAATTAAGATGACATAAGAAGCTCTATTGAGACTACAAGGAGCTAACAGTAATCTTCGCTTAAGGTGAGCCGGAATGGCCCACTTCTAACACCGAAAGTCCATTCTAAAGAAATTTCTACCCTAATCTAGACTAAGTTCTTTCCACTACAAGCTGCTAAATAAGACTAATTAGGTTCTAGAATAGAAATTCTACCTAAACAATGGATAATTGAGTCAAATACGCGTAATTACGGTTCACCAATCGGCTAAATAACCTATATTTGCAAAATATACCTCCAAGTCTTAATCCCCAACCTGAAACTAGTATAATACCATATCGATACTGTAATTAAGCTAAATATAAGACAAAAGGTAAGCCTAGTAATCCTAGATTCCAAAGAAAGCCCAATAAAGTCTAGTAAATTGGCAATTTCTCCCCTCTGAGAAGCCTTTGCACAATACCACGCTATCAAAATAGCAATCTATGTATTAATACCAGAATAATGGTACCAATAGAATTTTATGCTTTGGGTCCAAAAATAAAGTAAAAATTCCATGTGAGTCCCATTTATGGATTCACACTTTTGAAATTATCAATACGTCCCTCTATGTTAAAGGATCATTTACCCTCAAAAATGGTAAATTCCAAGATCAAACGATACCAGACTCAACCAATCAAGAAACTAGGGATTTATGAAAAAATTAGAGCATTAACTCAAGAATTATATGGAAACTTACAAGGATTACGTCGAGGAAATGATTATTCCAAAATCACCAACACCCCATGATCACCCAAAGATTAGTCTCTCAATTGTCCAAACTCTCTAGGGCTTAATGGCTCTTGAGACTTACGAGAAATGGGAGAAAATTAAGTAAGGGCTGAATTAGATGCCCTCCCAGGTGCCACTTATGCGGTCACTTAACAACTTAAGGGGTCACTTAAACACTTAAGCGGTCATTTGACCACTTAAGTGATCACCGCTAAAGTGACATAGTACCGGTAAAGTGGTCCCTGGCCATAGGTCACCCTCTGCTAAAGTGGTCAAGGTATTACTTAAGAAATACCCGCTTTAGAGGTAAGGGCTCCAATAAAGCCACTAAGGAAAGACTAGCCTTGGTCGATAAATGACCTCTGCTAAAGAGACCAAAGGTCAACTTTAGCAGATGCATCAACTGAGGCCATGCACTAGCTGAACTTGGTTTTTCCAAGTTTCCATCAAGCCCTTAAGATTCATTTGGAATCTCGTGAACACAAAAAGACTATGCTACCCTATCAAATTTGATATTTTGAACTCAATGATGCAATAAAAAATTCCATATGGAGTCTTTGTGATGAAATATGGACCCCACACCCAAAGGGCACTTTTATCAATTTCTTCCCAACAACCATAAATAAGTTTGGAAGTCTTGGGACCCAAACCCTAGCCTAAAATCGATGTTCTAGAGCAGATGAAACTATCAAAATTATCATATAAGGCTGATAACTTAAAGTACACACATGATAGCCAATCCTTACTAGGGAAAACTGTAGAATAGAGAATTGAATTTATAAATCGAATGAACTACACGGGAACTGAATTGTCATCTCCTGTAAGTCAAAATGATTCGAGAAAGCTATCAAAAAGCTATCAATGGAAAAAAAGTGTTGGAATGCAAAAAATGATCTGAAGGGTCATTAAAATATCCACTACTAAAAGGACTTTTTTCCATAAAAGTAAGAGTTAAGATATACCAAAAGGCTCAAACAGGTGGGGATACTGGGCTTGTATATCGCTCTCGATCTCCTAAGTAGCCTTCTATAGTAGGCGGTGTCTCTATCAAACTATAACTACAACAATCTCCCAAGAGTGCAACCGCCTGATATCCCTAGCAAATTTGAGAATCGACTCCTCTATAAAGGCCAATCTTTTATCCAACTGAACCAAGTCCCATCGAAACACATGTGACTCATTCAGGATGTAATACTACAACATAAAAACATGGAAAACATGATGAACAATGAAAAATTTAGGGAAAGTCCAACTCGTAATCCACCTTTCTAACTGTGCAAAGTACTCAAAAGGTCGAATATATTTAGGATTGATTTTTCCTTTCCTCTCGAACCTCATTATGCCCTTCATGGGCAAAACTTAAAGGGATACACGCTATTTAACTCCAAACTTCAAGGCCTAAAGTCTACGGTCTGTATAAGCCTTTTTCCTACTCTAAGTTTCCATCAACCTATCCTAATTTACCCTGACTATATCCAACAACTCCCAAAGTAATTTAGTATCACAGGCCTAACTTTATAGGTCTCGAACCATCCTATTAGAGAGCGACAATGCCTACTATATTGTTCCTTAAATGGTGCCATATCAATATTCAATGGTAGCTATTATTATATGTGCACTCTTCTAATTCTAAGTGTTATTTACATTAATCTCTAAAATCTATAATGCTGGCTCAAAGCATATCCTTAAGAAATTAAATTATCCGCTCTGAATTCCTATCAATCTAAAGGTGAAAAGTAATTCTAGCATCCACCTGAGTATCCAAATCCTCCTAAAAAACCCTCTAGAAACTAGAAGTGAATACTGAGACTTTGTCTAAAATAATAGACAAGGAACTCCACGTATGCTAACTATCTAAAAACATAGTTATGGGCTAACCTCTTGGCACTGAAGAACATCTGAATAGAAAGAAAATATGTCAATTTAGTCAAATAATCTAAAATGGCCAAAATGGAATCAAAACCACAAAACATGTGATATAACCCAATATTGACATCCATTATGATCTGCTCCCACTTCCACTCAAGAATGGGCAATCTCAGAATTAGGACATTGGGCCTCTAATACTCGTTATTCAACTACTTACAACATTGGAAATGAGCTATAAATTCTGCCATATCTTTGTTCATGCCACTCCACTAGTAGTGCTGCTTCAAAACCCTATACATCTTAGCTAACCTAGGGTGACTAAAGTATTTGGAGCTGGGAGCATCACACAATATAAATTGAATCACGTCTCCAACCCTTGGAGCATAAATGCAGCTATGATATCTCAAAATACCCTTAAAATCTATGGTAGCCCTCTCGGACTCACCCCTTAACACCTGATTAAGGATGAAACAAAGTCATTTTTCCTAAGAACAATGACTTTGAATTTCCTCAAATAAGGTAAAATTTACCTAAACACTAGCTAGGATCCTTCTAGAATCTTAACTATTAACCTCACCATCAAGTTGGATAAGAAATGGATATCCCATGCCAACAATCAATCTTTGCCTATAAGAAGCCAAGCTACCCATACTCACCACCTTCTAACTCAAGGCATCCACTATCATGTTCGCTATGCTTGGATGATATATAATAAAGATATCATAATTCTTTAGAAACTCCATCTATCAATACTACCTAGAATTAAAATCTCGCTTAGTCATATGGTGCTAAAGACTACAATGATCAGTGTAGATCTCACAATGAATGCCATATAAATAATATCTCCAAATCTTAAGCACAAAAACTACTTTCACCAACTCTAAATCATGTGTAAGCTAGTTTTGATTATGCACTTTCAGCTGCCTTGATGCATAAGTAATAACTCAGCTTTACTAGATTAAAATACAACCCAAGCCAGCCTTAAAAGCATCACAATATACAGTTAATCCCCTGCCCTTAAAAGAAAAGCCAATATAGAAACTGAAGTGAGAAAATCTTTAACCCTTAAAAATATTAACTCACACTCCTTATACTACTAGAAAGAAACCTTCTCTTGGTCAGTTTGGTCATTGATACTACAATAGTTGCAAAATCCTCAACAAACTGCCAATAGTAACCTACTTAGAAAATATGGAAATGAGCCATAGAGAGAAGTTAATGCTACCCAAACTATACCTCCTTGAAGTGTAATATGGTTGATATTAAATATAGTAACCCAAGAGAGGTTGGGGTCGAACCCATAGGGAATAGGTTGAATATCTCTCACGAATCTATTGAATTAGCTAAAAAATATAGAAAAAGTAAATGGGGGCTTTGCTGTGAAAATAATAAAGTAGCAACAAGTCTTGATCAGTTTAATTAAAATTAATCTAAGATGATTACTAGGACTATGTTTCCCTGGCTTCCTAACGCAATAGGCTTATCATGATCAATCTGACTATCTTAATACAATTCTTGCCGAGCTGAAAAGATAGATATCACCAACCATCTTGTGAACACCTTGGTAAATTTCACTCTTCACCTTATGAAACTTAAAGTGTTGCCTTACTAACCCTTTTCTCTGACCGTTGATCAACTATCTCCTTTTGGGTCTCAAGTTGATTTGATGAGGGTTAGTAGACTTTAATTACTGTTGTAATCTTCTTTTTCAAATATTGATCACTCTTGTGATGATCACCTTAAATACATGCAATTCCTTAACTTCTGCAGTAGTGAAGAAAGCATACAACCCAAACAAAATCGCAATGCATGCACACACAGTGATTTAGAAAGACCTCATAATTCCTCTACTTCATTAATCCTCCAAGGTTCCGACAACCCCAGTTAGGTGGTTTTGCTATGCATAGTTGCAAGAACACCTATGGAATTCAATGAATAAAGCATATCACAATAATTAAAGAACCAAAACCAAATTCTCAAATTAATAATCAACCAAGAAAGAAAGAACAAAGGATTTCAAGATCAAAATTCTAATCTTGAAATAAATATATGTTTGTGAATGTAGGAAGTGCATAAAACTATTACAAAAATATCAAAGGGGTACTTATAACATCTCAAAACAACATAGGAAACCTAACCAAAACAAAATAGGAAAATAAGGTCAGCAATGGCTATGCCTCAGGCAATGAGTCATCTAGAATAATGATGACTCGTTTTCAGCTTCCATTGTCTTCCTTCTGTACTCAGCGATGACGAATCATCAAAAAGACCTTATGAGTTATTGGTTGCACTCATTGTCACTCTAGTTTATTTTCACCTTTTGAGACTTTTCTCACTGTTATCAAAACAGTTCCCCCCCACGAGTTATGGACTATCATTATGACTCATAGTCACCTTTATTTCCACTAGGTCTCCAACTTATATATATTCAAAAGTTTGGCCATATTTGATTAGAACCAATCCTTACGTATTGTAGCTAACTTCAACTTCACTCCTTCTCTAAGCAATCATCACTGTTATCATGATGCCTTGGGCTATGAGTCATAGTCTCCCAATGAATCACGGTCTAGGCAACAACTTTAATTTTTAGAGCTTTTTCTTCTTATTTTGGTCCACATCACTTCCAACCTTGTTTTCCATCAACTTACACAAAAACACATATCATATCTAATAGAAAGGCCTAAGTATTTGCATATTTTCATAGTTTTAAGTATTAAGAGTGCCATGAAACTATGGCAAATCAACATTACTAACTTAGAAAGTTTGCATGTCCTTAGTCAACAAGAACAATAACAAAAAATACATAATGATTCTTAACCTAGAGAAACCTAAGGTGCCTACAACAGTTAACTCAATTTCAGCTAAAACACATCACCCTTCTAATTTTCAGTTTTAAAAACCAATTGTGTGGATTTATGTTTCCCAATATTTCAACACAAAGGAATCAATTTATGACATTACATTGGCAACAAACAATAAAGCATATGTACAAATCAAACTACCTGTATAGATAATTAGCTAGTAACACAACCTATGCACCCTTAAACAAAGAAGTCCCCCTCTCACAATATGATTATGCATGTCAATGTAGGAACGATCATGAGACACTCACACTCATAAAAGAAGTTCTAATCAATGTGTGTAGAATATCATATCTTTTCCCTTATTTTCTTTACCCTAGTTTCTTGCACGGTCAGACTAGGATCACTATAGGACTTTAGGACTTTATTCGTCTTGTAACATAGGCTTGGGGGTTGGTATGGTACATTTAGGACTTAAATGACTAACCCTTATTGACACTACAATTATATTTTTGGATCCACTTCTCAACCAACTTTTCTTTTATTCCTCCCTTATTTTTTCCTGGCTTATTTAGGTTGGGTGTGGTTTCTTTGTCTTTTTCTTCTCCATTTTTCTTTTGTTTTCTCTTTTTCCCTTTTTCTTCTTCTTACCTCATGCAACCCTATTTTCTTTTATCTTATTAAAATCCTTCTTCATACCCAATTCTAATTATGCACCCCTATGATAGCCACCCTCAACTTAGATGATTTTCCTGAGTTGAGGTGCACAATGTCCAAAGAGGGACTACGACTAAAATAGGTTCATTCTAACTAAATTAGGAAGGTAAAAGGTGAAAACAAAAAAAATAGTCTATGTAGGCTCAACATAGGGATCAATGGATTTTTATTCTCATTTGGAAGGTCATTTAGGCTAAGAGTGGACTAAATCAAGAATAGTCTATGATCACTTTCTAGTCGACTATCCTACAACCTAGGCAAGACTAATCGGGCAAGTTCTTGATTAAACGAATAAGGGGAACTAGGTAATAATCTCACACACACATGGCACATGGTTGTATTACAAATTACTACCGATATGGTTCATGTAAATGATAGCTATGATTATTATGTCCTTAATCCTAATGCCACATAAAATTCACAATGGTCACACATATAAACACATCACACAACTCAAAATAAACATTTTGGAGGGGTGTCCTTTTTATCAAAAACACTTAGACATTTTAAAAATACGTTAAATGCACAAAGCTTATAAATTTTTCTCCTAGTTAAACATAAACAAGACCAAATAACAAAAAACAAAAACACAATACGACCTAAACATACCGGTTCTACTATGATAACACAACCGACGAGAGAAGAAACATGGAAAGAAACACCCTCGACAATGGTACCCCCCACCACTAACTAAAGATTATGCAATGTACCTAATGTATATAAAAGGTAAAAAGAGGGAATGAAGACATACTTGGGAATGAGAGGTACCCACTTATGAACTCTCAGCAGGAGAGGCCCTAAAATTGGGCCCTGCTCTAAAAAGTCGTGGTCTTAAAGATGGATGGGATGCTTACATCTATAGTGGCGCCAATGATGGTCGGTGCGCTCAATGGTTTTTGGCTTTAGGGAAGTAGAAAGGTACTTCACTCAACTCTACTACAACTATATCTATCGTGTCAACCACTTGGGAGCTGCCAGCTCTAGTACCCATCTCATGGTCCCTCGTTTGGTAGTCTTGTACAATATGCATATGCAGTCACCTTTATATCATCCTTCTTATTTCTTCTCTTCATCTTCTTCTTCCCTCTTTTACCATATTTTTCCTCAGTAGTCTTTTCCTTTCTCTTCATGCCCCAAATATCTAGTACAAATCAATAGGTATCTCTTTAATAATGGGAATGTCCTTACATGCATATCCTCAACATAGCCTAGAGGATGTCTAAATCCACTTGCATGATCACCAGATCTTAGGGCCTAAATGCTCGCTAACTTTTGGCTGATCCACCACTCGAATCCATCAAATTGGGTTTGTATACCTCTAATATCCCCTTGGATCTCCTTATTCACCTAAGGATACACTCCATGCTTAATATTTGTCACTCATCTCTTAAGGGTACCCAGTACCTTTAACATATTTTTCATAAAATACTATGGGACTAGGACATAACCACTTGGAGATGGCCTAGATGTAAATGGCATCACAGTAGGATACACAGTCGAGGCCAGTGAAAAACCAGCAGCATTAGTAAAGGCCTAGCTCTTAGAGTGGTAAGTCTCTATGGGGGTGTCACCAAGATTTGGAAACCTCAGAGTATCAACATTGTCTGTCCCCAGCCTGAAAAGTTTCCTGAAGTAGTGTAGTTCCCACCTTAGACTTTGAGATGGGGTTTGCAAAATATCTTATCAAGCCTTAATTTGTGGTCTTCCAGACCATTAAAAACTGATCCACTCCTAAAATCTTTAATGCACGCTCTACCAAACAAATTCATATAAACAAACATGGGAAGACTAATGTGGTATCTATACTGCCTAATAGTGGATTTCTATAGGAATAATCTTGGATACGTCGATCTCGTAGCTGATATGACATAGAAATATAACACTTTTGATTGTTAAAACGAGTAAAATATGCAAGTTTCTAAGGCTTTTTTGTTAGTTATGATCTATTTTGGGTATGTTTTACACGAAACTATATTTAGGAAGATAAGTTCAAGAAAATGGTGAAAAGGGTGTTTTTGGCAACTTTTGGAGTGATTATGGATGATTAAGATATTTTCTGGATTGATCATGATCAATACATGTTAGAGATTCAAAGAAAAGCAAAAAAACTGACTCCTTGCACCTAATAAGTTGATATATGGACAACATGTACATCTATGGACCAGATGTAGACAAAGAGGGTGCCAAACACCCAAAATCCCATCCATTAAAAGTGCCATCCACTAAAATCAAATTTCCCCATAGACTCTAACCACTGAGATCTGTCAAACCACGTGTTCTCCTGGGATTTAACCCTAACCTTAGTTGGGTTACTATATCTTGACAGCGATCTTACTATCATGTAAAAGGAGGTGTTGCTTGTACCTCATTAGTATCCCTTTATAATACCCACAACTAGGGAAGCTCTATCAAGAATCAACACATTCTCCACCTTTATGGGACTCAATCGATGATAGACCAGTGTCTAATACGTCTTTGCAGTAAAAATCTATATCCACTTCTTGATTTGTGTCGAAGGGGCTGACCACCACGACGCCTCTTCTCGTGCTGCAATAATAATACTAGCCATCCACCCAAAATGGGTGAACTTATCCAACTACCCAATATTCTTAGTCTCCACTTTCTGTATTTTATCCATTCGGTGATCAATTTCAAAAGTGTTTACCAGCAGTTGGAAAGTTGATCTCTGAATGAATCTAGAAATCATTTGAGTAAAAATGTTCACTAGAATACCTCTAATCAAAATCAAGAATAATAGGTCACCACCCTTCCACACCATCCCCTGTGGGTAAACCCCCTTCAGCTCTATTTGTTTAGCAGCATAAAATTCTTGAACCAATGTCGAGCTATATCAACCTAAAGATCTTGTCATCCACTCAAAATATTACTGTCTGAATTGGGCATCAAACTATTGCATCTCAGACATGCGCACCATACTCACTTTGTGCTCTAAGTAGAACTCTTTATTTGGCCATTGGGTGGTAGGGGTGGTAACACTATCTTTTCTATATAGTTGTTACATCTTGGGGGTACCTCTATCTATTAATGATGCATATTAGGGTAGGTCTAATCTGTAATAGCTCAGGTAGGGGAGGAGGAGGTACCTCGACTAGGCTATCATTAGATTCATGTCCCTCTTCATCCTTATTTTCCTCTTCATCTTCCGAATCGACATTCTCAAACTCTTTATTGTTGAATCCATTATCCGATACATCATCAGCCTAATTATTTTCATCCTTATAATTGGACTCATCCTCCTTCCCCTCTTTAGACTAGAAAGGTGAGTGGGGTGGTGACTGACTGGAGTTCTTCATCCAAAGCCTAGCCTATGGAGGTAATTGGATCGGGTGTGAACCCTTTGTGCCCTACAGTAAGCATTTCCTTGGTTCAACCACCTCTGCAATTAGATATTCTTTGATAAAGCCACTTGAATTATTGTTAGTGGCTTTATTCCTAAGAAGTCGAGTGGAGGAGCGAGCGTGCTTCTTTTGTGTTTGTTTTGTGGAATCAGCTTTGGGTGCTATTTGTACCTGTTAAGACACACATATTAGTTAATACAAAGAAAAGGGAAAAAAAGCAAGTTAGAACAATAAGTATGTAGTAGTCACTCAGCACCTTATGAGTCAGGGTATGACTCATTACCCGAGGAAATAAGTCGTCGTGAGACTCGTAGGGTGGATGGACTTATGGAAATCTTCACTGGTCACCATATGAGTTCTCCTAATGAGTCGCTAAGCACCTTTGAGTCAAGATATAAATCATTGCCAGAGGCTATAAATTTTCTAGAGACTCGTAGGGTAGATGGACTTATGGGGACCATACCCTGGCCACATTATGAGTCCATTTAATGACTTATTGGGTCATGCAATGACTCATCACCAACACTCGTAGTCTTACTAGATACTATGCCTCACTGAGCTCTCCTGCCAGGTCACTATGAATCTACACTATGAGTTATACGGTGAGATAATGACTCACAGTGTGAGTCATAGTGTTACTAGAGAGAATCACCCTTTGCCACCCATGTTATCAGTGGCTAAAAGTCACGTAATGACTTGACAGATCACCCTATAAATTATTATGAGTGCCATAGCGATTGTAACATAGGTGCTTCAGGTGTTTGCTTTTTGATTTCATAATCCCAAGGTGTACTCAGACTTCCCCTATGAGTTCAACATCTACTTTATACTTTTAATTCATCGCCACATCCATTTTTAATAACCAATTTGGCCTACTCCCCTTTTTATTCAAAATTCTTAATATTTCTCAAGAATAATTTAGTAGGTTGTTACCTTGTGCACAACATCAAACAAGGAATCCAAATATATTTACAATAATTTAGTATCAACTTTGAATATAGAACATTAGAGTGAAGTACTTACCTCAAGAGAACACTTTCTTGGATCCTTTAGAAGTTTAGTATTTGCCTTAGTTCTTGAGAAAAGATCTTTTGGGAGAGTTGAATTTAAGTTTTTATTATGGGGGATAAATTTGGAGTGTATTTTAGCCGTTAATGTAATGGTTTTGGGAATGGAGGGAGTCACGTGCGTTTTAAAATAGAAGGTGGGGCAATTATGGGGGTTAATTATCTTTTAATTCATACAAATTAGGTCAGGTCAACTCGTTGGTTCTATGATTTGGGCCCGATGATGATTCATGGTGATAGGCTATGAGTCATAGACTCCCTTCATTTAAAATAGAAACTTACTTGGGTTCTCTAGTCATACAACTCAAGGTTATAAGTTGTTGCAACTAACAACGACTTGTTTTGAGAGTCTTCATGACTCTAGAGAGCTTTTACCTTGGAAGAGTCTAGGATTTTGCTCCATACGAATTCTGGCGTTGAGTTGTAGGATATCCCTATGACACGACCCAACTCAGGGCCTTGTCATAACTATCATCGCAAGTCCAACCATGATTGAGGACCACCCCCAATACCCAACCCCACCATCCAAATACATACCCTATGTTGTATGGTTCCAAACGTATAACAAGATAGAATGTAAGCATAATCTAAGACTCTGGGATAGGTCTTCAAACGTGATCAACCCAAAGAAGTCTAACCTTTTGTTACCAACCAACAACCATAACCAAACCAATATAAAAACCATGTTCCTATCCATAACATAACATAAAAGGATGGAACAATCATAAATTTCAATGGTATCATCCCCAATACCAATTCCAGTACTAAGGCTAACACCAATACCGGTCCCACCCATTCCAACCCATAGTAGTTCCACAAAGCCTCTAACCAAAAGAAAATCAATATCCAGTTAGGACATGCCCCCAACCATAGCCAAAATAAATATCCATAAAATAACCAAAGTATGTAACGACATCCATGATATGAAATGGAGCCTTCCAGAATATGGAATCTCACCACTTCAATCCAATAGATGATCCCAAATCCGATCACTATGCAGGAGTAGTTGCATGTAGCCCAGAATCCAAAAATCTAGGATATTATCTAAGGACCATAATCTAGGGTATTTTAGTCTCCCCACTAGAATCGTTTATCCCCGAATGAAGGACAAGGTACGTCCAACACAAATAGAGTCATTTCTATTATCAAACATTAATCCAACCTCTAACCAAGTTATAAAACAAAGACGTGATCAGGAACACATACCTTCCGTACAATTATCCTGAGCAAAAAAAAAATGCGGATAGTTTGACTTCATGTCTGCTTCCGCTTCCCATGTAGCCTCTTACACCTTATGGTTCTACCATAAAAACTTAACCAAGGCCACATCCTTGGTCCACAACCAATGAACCTGCCAATCCAATATTTCAATCAAGACCTCTTCATAAGATAAAGAATTCGAGCTACTCAATCCTTCGAAGGGAACCACCAAAGAAGGATCACCGAGACACTTCCTCAACATAAAAATATGAAATATCAGATGAATAGATCTCAAACTAGAAGGAAACTCAAATTCATACTCCATGTTACCAACCCTCCACAAAACTGCACAACGACTGATGGGTGGTGATTTTACAACTTATTTGCACTCAAAATTCATGCACACTACCAAGTATTGTATAAATAATGAGACATAATATCCATATTTTACAAGCATAGAGTCGGTGAGATGTAAACATATGGATTGAAGCTAAAAGAGATCAAGTGGAAGCAAAGAAGAGCAGCTGAAGACCGGGAGCAGTCATCAACCCCAGTTACCACGATCATGGGCTAAAGGCTGTAGTCGCGATCAATCAAGATGTCCAATAAAGTGTGATCATGGAACCATACCATGGTCGTGTTAGCTGCGATCTCAAACAACCTCATGCTATTGCGGGTAAGCAAGAATGTTGTCCAGGGTAATTTTGTAAGTTCACTTAGCTAAATCCCAAACCTTATATAGGAAAAAACACCTTTTTCTTTGGGTATTGCTTACCTCATACATATTTTTGAATTTAAAAACAAGAACCCTAATTGGTCAAGATTGTAACTAATTTTGGAGACTTGAGTTCTTAGTGTTTTTTGAAGGATGGATGCTTTGGATAGTCCTTATAGTATATATTTCTCTACTTTCTTCATGAGTAGCTAAGTAATTTAGTATTGGTATTATGTTGAACTAAAGTGTATTTGTGTGTGGGTGTTGATGTGTTTACATGATTTATAGGTATTGAGTATGGATTTCACCATTGCTTGAGTTTAATTGTCTAAATTTTATGGGTGAAAACCCCAAATATCCAAATGGTTTTGATGGGTGAAAACCCCAAACTTTATAAAACCTTTATCATCCTTGAAAGAGGGATAAAGGTGAACCCATGAGAACCCATAGCATCCTTGAAAAAGGGATATATGGGGACGAGGCAATGGTGGACAATTAAGTATATGGTTTACTACCTTTTGCAATATTAGAAATAAGTGAAAATAGAGTGTAAGCCATGTCATGGGCATCTACCTAGAAATAGGGATGCCTGATTGAGGTAATGGGTGACTATGAACGACACATTTGTTAGGTGCTCAAAATATCCACTAGGTGAAATATTTGAGGTTTAGTTGAAAAACTAGCCGCAAAGACTTTCGACCTAGCCTATCTCTAACTCACAACTAGATGTCATGTTGAACTATCTCTAACCTACACACATTATACCTTTAGAAAGACATAATTACAAGATTCTCCCAAACTTGATTTTTAAACCAAAAGTGTCATTATTGTTTGTTGTGACTTAAAAGTTGATACAAACCAAATCCCCCCACTTTTATTTTATGTTGTGTTTGCTTGCATTCCGAGTATCCTTTTAGTAACTAGATCACCCATAGGACTTGGAATCTATATTTCACTCCTTGTGGATTTGGACCCAATGCGAGTTGGGATATTGGCAACAACTCAATTACCCCTTAAACATGGGAGTAAGTTGAGCATTATCAAAATGGCACTGTTTCTAGAAAGTGGAATATAGATTTTACTTATACGATATGATTTTGACTTGGGTATACTCGGGGTGGTATGATTTACTCTCTTTGTTGTTTTTTATTTTTTTAGGTGATCGTAGTGTTGTTGCAACAATGATTGACAATGGTAGTAACACGAGGCCCTTTGATGTTCTTCTTGATGAAGAGAGACAACTTAATGATGCGATCCAAATGAGTGTCCCACCAACTAATGAAAACAGAGTTTTCCATGTAACTAGTGTTATGTTACATATGTTACAAATAAAAGGAATATATGGTGGTCAAGCATATGAGGACCCCAATTTTCACTTGAAAAATTTTATGGAGGTGTGTGTACCTTTCAACATCACATACATCATTCAACAGTATATTCGTCTTTACCTTTTTCGTTCTCTTTAACGGGCGAGGCTGTTTTGTGGTTCCATTCACTTACACCCAGTCCAATTACTACTTGGAAGAGCATATTACAATTTTCTTGATCGATACTTTCCACCATCCAAAATTCTCCAAATGCAGGATAAGATCATAAATTTTAGGCTATTGAACGGGGAACCATTGCTTGAAGAATAGGAAAAATAAAATGGAAAATTGGTAAAATGTCCAAACCACAAGGTCCTAGAGAAGTTGTTTCTCCAAATCTTCAATCGAGCCCTTGATCCTCTTAACAAAACCGTGGTGGACAATGCGGAAAGAGGTTCCCTAGTGAAGATGCACTACTATGTGGCAATTCAATTATTTGGAGGTGACAAAGCAAAATTAGGGTTGGCATGCCCGGGGTTGGCATGCCCGGGATACCAAATTTCCCAAAATCTCTCTCTAGATTCATGGTTGACAAAGAGCAAAGAAAGCGGGATGAAGAAATATAAAAGAGCATAGAAAAAATGATGACCTAACTTGAGCTCTTGACAAAGCATGTTATGGGTACACCCACAAAAGTTATAAACAATGTAGCATCTTCAGCCTATAAGGATGATGAGGAGTCCAAGAAGTTGGATGAGCAGATTCAGTATTTAGCAAATTATTTGGGGGAGAGGGTCCCGCCCTGCCTATCAAACGAAAGTAGGAATCAAGGTTTGATGGACCGTGACCATGATAGGGATTGTATGGATAGAGAGCAGGATTATGAACTCAATATGCCCCTCCCATGATTGAGCTAAGAATAAAGAGTCAAGATCCATTGACCCTAAGAACTTTAAGATCGAGGATGTTTTGGCCCGAATTTTAAATAGGGTGAAAGGTACAGAAAATATGGTTCGTGAATTGAAAGGTGACTTCTCTCAACTCTCTCAAACCATGGTGGCCCACTTTGCCTCCATCAATTAATTGGAGACCAAAATTGGGCAAATATATCCACGCAATTAAATGCTAGGCCTAGAGGTGTAATCCTTAGTGACACGATTACTAATCTAAAGAATAACACTCAAGTCCTAGAAATTGTCACTAGGAGTGGGAAGACACTTGATGAATTCTTGAAAGGAGACTTGAGTGGGAAGATGCCTAAGGCTAAGCCAAAAGAAGTGTTACCTCAAAATCAAGGAAGAAGATGATGAGAAAGGGACTGACAAAGTTGATGAAGAAGTGGTTGAGAATGAAAAGCCACAAAATTAAGTAAGTCTAGGAAGGCCCATAATCCAAGTTCCCCTCCCATTCCCTCAATGATTACATAAAAAAGTAGGGTGACAAGTTGAAAAAATTAATGGAAAAGCTTAGCAATTTTTTAATAAACATCCCATTGCTTGAGGTGATCCAAGATATCCCGAGATATACTAATCTAATGAAAAAGTTGATGTCTCAAATGAAGCTCGTCAAAGGTGACACCACTGAAGGCATACATAGGTTTAGTGCTATCATGGATAGTAAGATAGAGGAAAAGAAAGATGATCCTAGAGCTTTCACCATTCCTTGTACCATCAGGACACATGTGTTTGCGAAATCTCTATGCGCCTTGGTGAGAGCATCAACCCTATGCCATTTTTCATCTACACAAATATTAGATTGGAATTCCCTACCCCGACCTCTATGGAAATCTTAATAGTGGACCGGTCTATGAAAAGGCTGGTGGGAATTTTACTAGATGTCCTAGTTAAAGTGGACAAGCTTATACTTCGAACGAACTTTGTTATCTTGGACTGTGAAATAGACCGCGAGGTACCTATCATCCTTGGTCATCCATTCTTACCCACCGGAAGAGCCATTGTTAATTTAGATATGGGGGAAATAAAGTTTAGAGTGCAAGAGGATGAGGTCTCTTTCAAAGTTTGTAAGAAAAAGAAATAATCTACGGAACCTCAAGTTGTGTCTGTGGTTGATGTTGATATTGAGAAGGTGAATGACGGGGGGCTTGAAGACCACCTTGAGAATTAAAGAAATAAGACGTCATTCCATGACAATAACTAAGGCACCATGTAGGAGAAAACCCACAAATGCCGCGAAAGTGGCTCTTATAATTTTGTTATGTTTTTGTAGCATAGATGTTGGTTTTTGCATTAGAATAACTCATGCATTTATGACACTATGGGGTGCATTGGATGAGCTTAAAAAGGGAAAGTGTGCAAATTTTTGCAGTGAAAACTGAATAGGGAAAAATTTGTCAATTTTATAAGTGAGTTGAACAGGGGAAAACAGGAGAGCAAAAGTGCACTTAATTACCACGATCGTGGCCCCTTGGAGCGATTTTGGCCACCCATGACCGCGGGCATATGACCGTGATCATGGTCATTTAAGCTAGATGACTAACTAATTTTTCCCATTTCCCTCACACTCCCTTTTAAGTTTTATGCTTGAATCGAACCAAATTCTGGCAAAGTTTGTGAGCTCCCCTACAGTATCCTTGCATCCCTCTTCCATCACAAACCCGTTAGGTGCCATGAATTCATGCTTTGATTTTTAAAAATAGGCCATAAAATGCATAATAAAGAGAGGGCCTAAATCTTTAATTTTTATGCTTCCATGTTTTCATACTGGGTATTTGTGTGGTGTTTAGCTGCTAGAGTATGGTGTACACATAAGTGGGGAAGTCTTGAGTACCCAAAAATGTGTGCGAAATAGAGTGTGCACTCCAAGTTATTGATATATTACCCAAATGAGTATTCAATAATGGTTTTTGTATTCAAAAAGGCATAATCGAGCACCTAATAGCCTTTTCATTAGTATTAATGTTAATCCATATTATAGAACATGCTAGTGGTCTACAAATTTGGAGACGTTGAACATGGAAAGCTGGTAGGAACTGGTCTTAGTTACCATGATTGCAGTAATTGAACTGTAATTACGTCAGCACGGATGCAGGTATAGCCTATGATTGTGGTAACCGAGGGAGTTTACTACCATGCCCAAAAGTCCTGCAACACCAATTTTTAGCCAAACACTACCAAGTGCCTATTCAATGAGCTTTAGTGAACAATGTGGCATAGTTGGTGCATAAAAATATCAATGATTAATGTTGTTTGTTCCTAGTGCTTTCAGGATAATCTCATAGACAAGTATGATCATATTCGATTCATGGCAGCCGAGTGCCACAATCACTACTATAGTGATATTCTGAGGAAAAAGCTTCTCCCAAAGAGAGAGATTTGCTTTTTTAGCATTTCATGACAAGCTTGAGGCCACAAGGTGGTGATGTTTTTCCCCAGATCCATACAATACAAATGAGCAATGGGTTTGTGAATTCTATGACAACATTAGAGAAGTTTCTTTCTTGGACCCATCCAACATGGCTACTAAGATCTAGTAAATAATGGTGTGCTTTAGGGTGAAGCAAATTAATGATGTTTATGGGCTCCCATATGTAGACATGGAGGAATTTAAAGCAAAAGGGTGTAAGCCGAGAAGTTGGTTGGTGAAAAGATTATGTCCTAGAAAGGAAGTCTCATGGACAAAAACAAAAAGCAACATCTCCATGAATGACTTTACTTATGAGGCTCGAATTTGGTTGTACATTATATGTAGCTGAGTCTCTCCTTGCACCCACATAAAAATAATCCCAGGTCTGCATGCTCGAATGGTTGCTTGCATCTTAGACGGTATTCCTCTGGATATTGGTCAGCTTTAGTCAATGAAATAGATAACTTCAAGGACCAAGGTGGTATGCATCTCTTTTTTCCCTCATTGATTATTGAGCTTTGTAGGAGAAAAGGGGTTAAGGAGTATGTTGGAAATGTTTGGGTGCGCCCTCCCCTTCCTGCTCCATCCACCCCTTGATGATTCGAGCGGAGGGTGCACCTGGCAAAGGCAAGAAGCAAAAGATCATATTAGGGAAGTAGGCATGTATTGAGCCTGAGTTTCATAGGTCATCTACCATCAGCCTCTTAAGGATATTGCAGTTAATATTGCTTTCATCAGGGAGCTTGTGTCTAGTTTTCCCTAGGGACCAGGAAAGCCCTTCACCACTCATCATTCATATCTGTTACGATCTAATTATAAGAAGTATTGAGAGGACCAAAAAAAGCTGAAAGCTACTATTGCTAGGCTTAAGAAAGCCTACTCATATTTTGTAGAATCACATCGAGATTTCTCTGGATTGCACATGAAAAGATGGTCATAAGGGAGAAGAAGAGGGATGAGTTCTTCAACAACATGTGAAGGGGATGAAGGACCTATGAAAGGTCCTAAAACCCTAAGATCGACTTCCTTTCTCCTGGGCGGAGAATGATGATGAGGCCTCAGCCGGTTGGTCCAAACTGACGATAATGATGATGAGGCTGAGTTTGAGAGTGACATCAACCCCTGATGCGATTTTAGGGAGCACCCTTATCTCTTTTATCCTTGATTATTTATGCAATGGGAACACTTCTACCTTTTAAGTTGAGGGTGCCTGTCTCCGTATTCATTTTATTTGGGCATATATTATTGATATTTTTGCATATTTTTTTGCTCTATTAGATGATTCTTATTTTTATTTGGGTTGAATCTTTGGGCACTGTGATGGTGCCCATATTTGCATGAATTAGTTACTTTGTTCCTAGATTGTTGTTATATTTAATTTTCGTCACTTGATGAGCTTTTCCCAATGATAGACTGAGTGACGACATTCTTAAGGGGAAAGCATCGTTATTGGTTTTTAGTCATGGATGCAGGGGAAGTCTGAGTACTCGTGGAATAAAGGTCACAAATGCAAGGAAAGTCTGAGTGCCTGCAACATTGTTGATTTTGGGATCACATTCATACCCATTGGTAAAGTCTGAGTAGCCTTATGGGTGGGTACCCCGATTTTAAAGTCTTAATATGAGACAAGATCCTTGGTTGTTGCCATGATTATCAAATTATGTGTGATGAGAATGCAAAACACCCCCTTCTATCCAAAATTTTTGAAAAACTCAAGGGCATGGATGTTAACAACTTTGTGACAAAACTTTTTCTCTTTTTATAACTCCAGAAATTGACATAGGAAAATTATTTTTCTCGATCGGGAGGAGCAATTGAATTCCCTCGAAGAGATTCATATGCCATGTGTGGGAGCTTATTTGTCTATATCTCATGTGTACTTGTACCATTTAAAACCTGCTCCATTAGTCTTTCAAGGCTAAATATTGATTGTAATTGGTTGGTAAAATTATCCTAGGCCATCCTTGTGACATTAGAAGCCCACTTTAGCCTAAAAAGCCTACCAATACATAGATATAATCCTTAGTCACCTACTTCGAGACATTGGACTTTTCTTTGGGAATCACATTGCAAGCCGTGACCCTTCTATTGTACCTCTCTTGAACCTGATCCTCCTTGAACTTAATAATATAAATTCAGGTTAAAAGCCTAAGTTGGGGGTGGTGAAAATAGAAAGAGGTGTTGTTGGGCCACAGAGTCATTAGAAAGTGCCTACAAGCTTAAGAAAATAAAGCAAAATGATTATAGGAAAGAAAGGATCCATCAAAGAAAAAAAATATATGAATTATGCACAAAAAAGAGAGAGAAGTGAAAATAAAGTGGGTAAACCAAGAAATCCAAAGTAGGCATAATAGTGAAAGAAAAGAAGTGGACCAATATCGAAAGTGAAAAGAGTATGATGTAGAAGTTCAAGGAGGGTTTAGCCTTGTTGTCCTAAATTGATATCCTACCCTACCCCAAACCTACATTAAGAGCCTAAACAAAAATCCTTTCAGTTTCCAAACCAAACATGGTCATTGTAGTGGCAATTAAAAAATAGGGGCAATCCTATGATATGGTACTTGTTAGCATTGAGAGTTCTTAGGAAAGAGAGTGTTTGTACTTAAAAATCCTTATTGCATGGTTGATGACTTGGTGTGTTAAATTTTCTTTCTTTTGAGCAGGGATGTGAATAAGTTGAGGTGGGTGATTTTGTCATCTTTCAAAAAATGAGACAAAAGGTAGTACAATGTGGTTAAGGTCAATAAGTGAGTCATTTCTAGAGTACTAGTAGTTGTCACATGGTTGCTCCTTACAGTCTATTACACCCTTCAATATTTCATTTTATGTTGAGGGATGTAGTCAAAATCATTTTTACCCATGTGTGAAGAACTATTTATGGCAATAATCAAGTTAAAGTCATCATAATCATTGGGTAATAGAATGTGGGCATACATGTGAAATTGTCTCATTATAAGGGGTGGTGTTGCTTGAGAACAAGCAAGGTTTTAAGTTGGGGGTGTCGACGAGTGGTGATTTAACCACTCATTTGCACTCAACTTTCATGCACACTACCAAGTTTTGTATAAATAAATGAGACTTAATCATGATTCAATGAACTAATATCTATATTTTACAGGCATAGAGTTGGTAAGATAGAAAGATATGGATTGAAGCTAAAAGAGATCAAGTGGAAGCAAAGAAGTGCAACTGAAGACCCGGAACAGTCATAAGCCCCAGTTACCACGATCGTGGGCCAAAGGCCGCAGACGTGGTCAATCAAGATGTTCAATAGAATGCAATCGCGAAACCATACACACAACCGTGGGCAACCTCATGTCATCGTAGCTAAGAGGGAATGTTGTCCAGGGCAGTTTAGCAATTTCACTTAGCCTAATCCAAAACCTTATGTAGGAAAAAACACTTTCTTCTTTGGGTATTTCTTACATCATAGATAATTTTGAATTTAAAAATAAGAACCCTAATGGGGAAAGATTGTAAATAATTTTGTAGACTTGAATTGTTAGTGTTTTGGGAAGGATGGATGCTTTGGATAATCCTTATGGTATATATTTCTATACTTTCTTCATGAGTAGCTAAGTAATTTAGTCTTAGGATTATGTTGAACTAAAGTATATTTGTGTGTGGGTGTTGATGTGTTTTCATGATTTCTAGTTGTTGAGTATGGATTTCACCATAGCTTTGAGTTTAATAGTCCGAATTTTGTGGGTGAAAACCCCAAATCTCCAAATGGGTTTGATGGGTGAAAACCCCAAACTCTAGAAAACCTTCATCATCCTAGAAAGAGGGATGAATATGAACCCATGGGAACCCATAGCATCCTTGAAAAAGGCTATAGGGCGACAAGGCAATGGTGGACAGTTAAGTATGTGGTTTACTACCTTTTACAATCTTAGAAATAAGGGTAAATGGAGTGTAAGAAATGTCATAGGCATCTTCCTAGAAATAGGGATGCCCGATTGAGTTATTGGGTGACTATGAATGGCACTCTTGTTTGGTGCTCGAAAGAGCCAATGGGTGAAATCTTTTAGGTTTTGTTGAAAAACTAGCCGCAAAGACTTTTGATCTAGGCTATATCTCACTCAACAACTAGATATCATGTTGAACCATCTCTAACCTACACACTTTATACCTTTCGGAAGACATAATCCAAACATCCTCCCAAAACTTAATTTTTAAACCAAATATGTCATTATAGCTTGTTGTGACCCAAAAGTTGATACAAACCAAATCCCCCAACTTTTATTATATGTTGTGTTTTCTTGAATTTCGAGAATCCTTTTAGTAACTAGAGCACCTATAAGACTTGGAATATACATTTCACTCCTTATGGATTCGACCCCAATGCTAGTTGGGATATTGAAAATGACCACCTTACCCCTTAAACATGGGAGTAAGTTGAGTATTATCAATACAAACATACCGGGGACTGAGCTTCCCTTTTTTACCAAAATGCATCACTCTCTTCATGGGAGATACCTTCAAGAAGACCTTATCCCCAACCTCAAACTCTAAGTCCCTATGCCTTACATCTGCATAGTAATTTTGGCGACTTTGGGCAGACTTAAGTCTATCCCGAATCACCTTTACCTTTTCATAGCCTGATCAACCAAGTTCGGGAAAAACATATCCACCTCACCAAGCTCAAACCAACCAATTGGAGATCTACACCTCCTACTATATAATGCCTCAAAAGGGGCCATACCAATGCTAGAATTATAGATATTGTTAAAAGCAAACTCCACCAAAGGTAGATGCTCAACCAAATTGCCACCATAATCAATCACACACGCTCAAAGCAGGTCCTCCAATGTCTAAATAGTCCTCTCTGCTTTCCTATCCATCTGTGGATGAAAAGCAGTACTCAAACTAACCTTAGTACCCAACCCTTCTTCAAAGACCAACAAAAGTCAGATAAAAATTGCGTATCACAAGTAGAGATAATTGAAATAGGTACCCCATGTAGCTTTACAATCACCTAAAGATACAACCTCACATAGTCCTCAACCAAAAAGTTAGTCTGCATAGGCAAGAAGTGAGTGGACTTTGTCATCCTATCCATAATGACCCAAATAGAATCAAGTCGACTCTGAGACCGAAGAAGACTGGTAAAAAAATCAATCTTGATTACTTCAATTTAGGCAACTCAATTTCCTGATACAACCCTCCAGACCTCATGTTCTAAACTTTGACTTGTTGGCATACCATGCATTTGGCCACAAAATCAGCCACATCCCTCTTCATAGAATTCCACCAATACATCTCTTTGAGATCATGATACATTTTTGTCAAACCGGAATGAACAACATAGCGCGATTCATGCGCCTCAGCCAAAATATTTTGCCTTAAACCATCGACGTCAAGAACACATAACCTCCCTTGATACTGCAAAGTACCATCACTACTATTCTCAAATGCCATTACCTTTTTCCCACCAACATCACTCTTGATTTTCATCAAGATAGGATCTAGCATTTGCTTCTCCTTAATCTCTGCTCCAACAGACGACTAAACCACTTCTTGTACCACTACACTACCATTAGTGGAATCCAAGAGATAAACTCCAAGGTTAGCCAAGCGGTGAATATCCAATTCTTGCTTCTCCTTATCCACATGAGCTAAACTCCCCATGGACAACATGCTAAGAGCATAACAACAACATTAGCTTTACTTGGGTGGTAATGAAGACTCATATCATAGTTTTTGAGAAGCTCCAACCATCTCCCATGTCTGAGATTTAGCTTCTTCCAAATGAACACATATTGTAGACTCTTATGATCAGAAAATAAGTCCACATGCACTCCTTACAAATAATGCCGCTAGATTTTCAAAGCAAAAACCACCGCTAAAATCTCCAAATCATAAGTAAGATAATTCCTCTCATGCACATTCAACTGCCTGGAAGCATAGGAAATCACCTTCCCATATTGCATCAAAAAACAAACAAGTCCCACCCGAGATGTAATATAATAAAACACAAACCCCTTATTACCATCAGCCAATGTCAAAACTAGAGCCGAAGTTAGCTTATCCTTCAGCTTCTCAAAACTCCCCTCACAAGAACCTGACCAAGAAAACTTTACCTTCTTCTGAGTCAACTTAGTCAATGGGGAAACTATAATTGAGTAACTTTCTACGAACCTCCTATAATCCTAGCCAAACCCAAGAAGATCTGAATATCGATTGGAGTCATGGGGCTAGGTCACCTTTTAACCACAACCACCTTTTACGAATCCACCATGATCCCTTTGAAATAATATGTCAAAGAAAAGTTACAACATTCAACCAAAACTCATACTTGAAGAATTTATGGTACAATTGTTGCTCTTTCAAGGTCTGCAACCCCACACATATGTAATTCACATAATCTACCTCACTCTTGTAATAAAACAAAATTCATCATTGATAAAAAATCCAGGAACTGCGTAAAAACCCTATTCATCAAATACATAAATGTCGTCGGGGAAGAAGTCAAACCAAATGACATAACTAGGAACTCAAAGTGCCCATATTGAGTACGAAAAACCATCTTAGGGATATCCGCCTACCTAATCTTAAGCTAATGATACCCAGACCGAAGATCTATCTTAGAAAAGAATTTTAAACCTTACAATTGATCAAACAAGTCATCTATCCTTGGGAGAGGATACTTGTTATTAACCGTCACCTTATTCAATTGTCAATAGTCAATGCACATTTGAAGGGAACCATCCTTCTTTTGCATGAATAACGTCGGTGCACCGGATAGGGATATGTTAGGATGGATATAACCCTTATACAAAAGATCCTTAAGTTGCTCCTTGAGTTCTCTCAACTCAGTCGAAGTCATTCCATAAGGAGGAATAGATATTAGATGAGGGTCCGGAATTAAATCAATACCAAAATCAATCTTCCTATTCAGAGGAACACCAGAAAGGTCATCCGAAAAGACCTCAGGAAACTCATTCACCACCGGAACCGAATGTAGAGAAGGACATTCTGAGTTAGAATCTTTCACTTAAACCATATGATAGAGACACCCTTTGGAGATTAATCTCCAAGATCTAAGATAGGAAATAAACCTCTCTCTAGGAGCTAAGGAACCATCCTCCCACTAAATAATTTATTCACCAGAGAACCTAAAGACAACCTTACGGGATGACAATATAAGGACGCTTAACAAGAGTGTAACCAATACATCCCTAGAATAACATCAAAATCCACCATATCAAGTTCAATCAAATCCACCAAAGTTTTCCTACTAAAAACAGATACCACATACCCACATAGACTCTTTTAGCAACATAGAGTCACCTACGGAGGTAGAAATAGAAAAAGAATCTAAAATAACCTTGAGATCAAACCCAAAATTCATAGCCACAAATAGGGTCATATAAGAGAGAGTTGACTCTGGATCAAGCAAACAATATATGTCACGAGAAAAGAGTTATAATGTACCAGTAACGATATCAGGTGATGCCTCAGATTTTTGTAGAGTAGCAAGATAATATAACCTATTTTGACCTGCACCGATACAAAAAGAATAAACAAACACACATGAAGCACCATTTGGTGCATGAGCAGATGAAGCAATCATAGCCTTACTCTCTTTCGAATCACCCTTACCAACCAGATAATTTTTGAGCATATAGCTTGGCTGACAATATTTGAAACACCTGCCCCTCGCTTCATCACAGAAGCCCCTATGAAACCTACCATAGAACTGATAAGAAGGGCATGATGAGGCCGATTAAGCCCCACTTGCCTGAGATTAGGCACCCTGTACCCAGAAATTATCGCCACCCTATTGACGCCTATCACATAATTACTTTAGATAAGAAGCACTAGCTGTAGAGAAGGAACCAGAAGTCCTCTGTTTCTTCTTTGGCCACTTACCTCCATCTCTGCCACCTTGCTATTGATCATTAACATATATAGATAACATAAAATTCTTACCCTTCTTTTCCCCAAACTCATCCTATTTCTTATTTTCCTTCTCTGCCTGTTGCATATGAACTGCCAACCTAGAAATATCCATATCCTTGATCAACAATACATTTTTGCTTTCAAGGATCAAATCTGAGATAGTCCAGAAGTGGACTTTCTCATTATTGCCCTTATATTAGACACTAATTCCAGAGCATACCTTGACAGGTGATGAAATTTCAAGGCATATTCCTTGATAAACATTTTTCCTTGTCTTAGATTGAAAAATTCCTCTGGCTTTACTTCCCTCAACTCCTGAGAAAAGAAGCTATACAAAAAAGAATTGGAGAAAGTCTCCCTCAAAATTGACTTCTCAACATCAGCTCTTTCCCTATCCAACTCTTTGTACCATTGGTACACCACATCCTTAAGCTGATAAGAAGCAAAATTCACCTTTCCACATTTGTGGCCTGCATTACCCTAAAGATTTTCTCCATCTTATTCAAGAATCCTTGAGGATTTTTTTCCACCTTCACAACAGTAAAATTAAGAGTATTCATCTTCATAAACTGGCCAACCCTTGTGGCCTTAGCAGATGAAACACTAGACGCATCACGCTCAGCCTGAGCAGTAACTAGATGAGCAATAATATGAATTGATTGATGAATTTTTGTATTAGTCAAATCATCATGAGAAAGACTAGTAGCAACCAGTGGAACTCTAAAAATATTAGGGAAGGGACCCTGAGACCGAGTATAGATCCCTTGAGTAGTGCATGTCCTTGCAATATTAGCCTCTGTTAGAACAGATGAGTTTCCTTACATCTTAAATAGTTGAGGCATGATCTAAAAAAAAAATGAACCAGCATTAGAGAAGATTTTAGAACTCCAACTACAAGTTTGAAAATAGAATACCAAGAAAATAAAACATTCCAAAATTCCTTATAGCCTCTCCCTTATGAGTATGGTGAGCTACGCACCCTTAAAAGAGTCTTTACTCAACACGGCTTTGTAGACTCCTAATTGACCATGAACCTAAAGCTCTAATATCAACTTGACATGACTCGACCCGAGGCCTTTTCTTAATGGGCATCCCAAGTATAACTAGGACCAAGGACCACCCCCGATACCTAACCTAACCATCCAAATATGTACCCTATTTTGGATGGATTCCGAATGTATAACAAGATAGCGTCTAAGCATAACCTAACACTCTGGGGTAGGTTTACAACTGTGACCAACCCAAATAAGCCCAACCTTCTATTACCAACCAACAACCGTAACTAAACCAATATAAAAACCAAGTTCCTGTCCACAACATAACATAAAATGATAGAACAATCATAAATTCAGTTCAATGGTATCAACCCCAATACCAATGTTAATACTAAGGCTGAAACCAATACCAATCCTATCCATTCCAACCCATAGTAGTTCCATAAAGCCTCTAACCAAAAAAAACAATATCTGATTGGGACATGCCCCCAACCATAGAAAAAACCAATATCCATAAAATAACCAAAGTATGTAAAGACATTCATGATATGAAATAGAGCCTTCATAAATATGGAAGATCACCAATTCAATCCAATAGCTGATCCCAAATCCAATCACTAAGAAAGAGAAGTAGAATGGTTGGTTCTAGCATCGCATGGGGATACTACTGCCTAAAATGGGTTTACAGGTGAATGCTAGCAAGAAATCATGATAAGGATAAAATAAGATCTTCCAATAAAACCAAGTAAACCTACCATATACACACAACCAAACATATATATATCAGGAAAGAGAGTCGGGTTTAGTATGCATTTAAACCCATTAACCTGGGTATGTGTAGTTTAACCATCCTAGAACCATCCACGGGCTATGTTGGTCCAGTGTAACCCCGTGAGTAGGCCCTGATACATGTATCCACATGAATCAGAGATACCATAAGAGCAGGGAATTACTGAGTATCCATTTCCCTCTATGATACATATGTACAGTGTACCTAGAGGATTCCCATATACCTCATAATATCATATATGGTCTCTATGACCAACCCTTATATCGGCAAACATAAGTTTCCAGTGTTTGTCCATTGGACTCACACCTTCACGGTTTGCTATTACACCCCTCTATCTTTACCTAATTAAAGCGATTTCCAACAAACCAAACCATTATTCCAATATTGTTAACCAAGGCTATAAGTAGTTGTATCATCATACTGACTATAGCTTGCAAGCAATGTTCTTAGCCAGCCTTTTATGTAGAGGGATTCCTATGTACCCATAGATTAGATTAACAAGTTAACTTGGGGAAAGACTGTGTACCCCACAAGTGTTCAATTATTATGTTTACTTCGGGGAATCCGATGTACCCCACAAGTTGTTCATTAACATATGTACTTGAGGGATTCCCCTGTACCCCACAAGGAAGTTTAAATAACCATAACCATGACCACCAAACTTTACCATTAGTCATTCCAAACCATTTAAACCATTTAGATTATTTTAGGGTTCCATTACCAAACCTTACTATGTAATAGTTACATTAAAAGTCAAATAATATAGTAAAAGCACTATCATAGGCATTTTATCAAACATGTTGGGGCATAATGTTTCCAAATCCAATTCCAATTACCAATTTACCATTCCCATGCAATTAATTGTCTAAACCATCATTAAACTATGTAAAAATGTGATTAAAAGATGGAAAAAACCATAACCAATCATTTAATAACAAAACTCCAACATATGTTTGAAAACCCCAAAACCACACAATAATCAAACCATGAAAACATTGTATAAAACGTGCCTTTAGTTGGAACAAACAATGAGGGAGGAGTACATGCCTTAGATTATAAATATTATGGAGAGAAATCACTCGTACAAGCCCCAAATTGATCCTCCTGATGAAACCCTATCCTTTCTTTACCCAAGAGACTTAGAGAGAGCTAGAGAGAGTTTATAAGTTTGTAAGATTAGAATAATAGGGTAAATAATGTCTCACTAGAGTTATAAGTTATGGGGACTTAAGAGGTTAAGTGCAGAAATGTCCAGATTACCCCTAACTTAAACTACTTACAATTCCTGGCAGATGGTACGACTCCCTTATACCAGGCTTACCCTCCAATACGAGTGGTACCCACCACTCGTACCCTAAACCTGCCCCTTGGACCCAACACTGTCCACTATATGACTTACCCAAAACTTAGTTGTACCCAAACTATACAGTCAATATACCTAAACCGTATCCCTGACATAATAGAATCAAAGAAAGTTTGAACACTACCTACCATACGAGTCAATGGTAGGACTCATACCCTATTTTATGGCTCATAGTGAACCACTCATACTCAAATCCAAGTTAATTTACTAAGTCTCAGAATAATTGAAGGAAAAACCCATACCATAAGACCCGTCACCAACCATACAACTCGTACCACCAACCATCACCGGTTATTATATGACCAAGGCATACCACTCATACCCCATCATACGACTAGTAACCACAAGTAGTATGTAGCCCTGAATCCAAAACTATAGGAAATTTTCTTGGGACTGCAACCCAGGTTGTTTCACCCTACAACTAATAGGATCCCTCGTAGGGACCTGGGAACCAGAAAATTTTTTGGTCCTTTCTATAATTTCTAGTTTTGCACACTGAACACACAAGTTACCCTATAATGTAATAAGTACAAAACATGGTTTTTCTCCCATGAATTACTTAATTTAATATCGTGACATGATATGGCTAGGTCTGATACTTAGACTTCACCAACTAGCCCATGGGTTGCGTCCCATGCAGCGCTTAATTTAAATTGTATCACGATACAGTTTCCTTGGTTACTCAAACTTCACCAAGGATCATCTTAACACATAATTTCACCTCATCAGTGTTTCCCGTATGGTACTTTAACAAGGCTTCACCATCATATTTTAGCTTAATAACACCATGCAAGAACACCCTAACAACAGTGAATGGTCCATACCACTTAGACTTTAGCTTTTCATGAAACAAGAAAAGTCTTGAATTATATAACAAGACCATATCACTGGGTTCAAACACCCTTTTCTCAATCTTCTGGTCATGATACAACTTTATCTTTTCTTTGTACATTACGAAATTCTCATATGCTCGAGCCGAAATTCGTCCAACTAATTGACCTTGCTCATCCTCAAATTAGTCGTATCATGCCACTCATAATTTAGTTTTTTCAACACCCACAATGCCTTGTGCTCCAGTTCGACCAACAAGGGGCATGCATTATGATACATATACTACTATGGTGAGGCACCTATGGGGGTCTTAAAATCTATCCGGTAGGCTTACGATGCATCATGTAACTTTCTTGACCAATCAATCCTATTAGCATTCGCAGTCTTTGCCAATATAGACTTGATCTCCTAATTGGAGACCTCAACCTGCCTACTTATTTAAAGATGATAGAGTGTTTCCACCTTATGCTTTATACCATATTTTTTTTATTAAGGTCTTGAATAGAAAATTAAAGCAGTGAGATCCACCATCACTAATAGTAGCACAGAGAGTGACAAATCAAGGAAATACGTCTTTCTTCAAAAATATGGTGGCACTTCTACCCTCATTATTAGAAAATGCAACACCCTCCACCCATTTAGAAAGATATTCAATAACCACCAAAATGTACTTCATCCTATAATAGCTCACAAATGAACATATGAAATCAATTCCCCACACACCAAACAACTCTAAATTCAAGATATGTGTGATGGGGAGTTCATGTTTTGCAAAATATTACCTTGCCGCTGACACTAATTGCAGGCTTGAGAAAAATCATGAGGATCCTTGTAGATAGTAAGCCAATAATACCCACACTATCGAATTTTGTGGGTTGTGAGGGTACCACTATGATGATCCCTAATTAGTGATGAATGAAAAGTTTCAAGACTGCTCATCATCTCCACTTTAGGAATACATCTCCAAATAACTCCATTTGTACAAATCCAAAAGAGATAAGGTTTATCCCAGAATAACTTCCTCACCTCATACATGAACTACTTACACTGCTGGAATGGAAAATTTTTTAGAACAAGATCACTTTATAAAAGTTAGAAAAATTAGAGAAATAGGAAATTAAGTCTTAAGATGTTGCCAAGACCCACTCATCTAGAAAAGTTTCATTTATATCAAGCTCATCCCCTAACTTCTGCATTGCTTCCTCTTCAAGGAATGATAAGTGATCCACAACCTGGTTCTTAGTGCCTTTCTGATCTTTCACCTCTAAGTCAAATTCTTGTAACAAGAGGACCCAGCAAATCAATCTCATCTTTGTATCCTTCTTCGATATGAGATTCCTCAATACTACATGATTGGTATGAACTATGACTTTATCCCTATCAAATAAAATTAGAATTTCTCAAAAGCAAAAACCACAGTGAGTAACTCCTGCTAAGTGACTGTGTAATTTTTCTGTGCGGGGTTTAATGCTTTGCTGTTATAGTAGATGGGGTGAAGGATATTTTAATGTCGTTGGCCTAGGACATCTCCCAAGGCCACACCACTATCATCATACATCACCTCAAATGTAAGGACCAATCAAGATACCCAATAATAAAAGTTAAGATCAATAGCTTTTTAGGGCACTCAAATGGCTTGAGACATGATCATCAAACACAAACTTCACATCCTTGTCTAAATGATTGTATAATGGATTAGCAATTTTAGAGAAGTCCTTGATGAATCTCCTATAAAACCTAGGATGAACTAAGAAACTTTTGATACCTTTGACTAAAATCGGAGGAGGTAGTTTTTTTATCATCTCTTCAACCCCCGACAACAACGTCAAAATTTGATGTCACCCAAAACTACACCTCTATCTCTATCCTATCAACCTTGATACCTTTGTTTGAAATATTGTCTGAGAACAATCCATTTCTTTACCATAAAGTGTCACTTTTCCTAATTAAAAACTAGGTTCCACTCCTCATCTCTCAAAGTGCATTGGCCAAATAGGTCAGAGAATCATCAAAAGAGTCCCCAACAACTAAAAATTCATTTATGAAGACCTCCTTTGTGTCTTTTTCCATATTAGAAAATATCAACATCATACAGCACTGGAAGGTGGTAGAGGCATTGAACAGTCCGAACGACATCCTCTTGAATACAAAAGTACCATATGGGAAAGTAAAGGTAGTCTTTACTTGGTCTTCGGGAGAAATAGAAATCTTATTGTACCCAAAATAACTATAAAGAAAATAGTATCAACCCCTACCTGTAAGTTTGTCTTGTATTTGATCCATGAACGAAATAGGAAAATGGTTTTTTTGAGTCTAAGTATTCAACTTTTGATAGTCAATGCACACTCTCCATCCAGTATCAAATATCATGGGTACTAACTCATTCCATTTATTTGGGACCATAGTTTTCCACCCTTATTAGGTACACATTAAACGGGCTATCTATAATTGGGAAAACTATGTCTATATATAACCACATTATAATCTTTCTTCATTACCTATTGCATAGGTAAATTCAAATGACACTGGTGCTCAATCCTGAGAACACAATCTGATTCAAGCTATATTTTGTAAGTACAAATCCTGAGTTGAATCCCTACAATATCTATAATAGTCCATCCAATGACCCTCTTAATTTTCTACATGACTTCAATCAATGCCTCAACCTATGAATCCAATAAATCCATAGTAATAATAATCGATAAGGTATTGTTGGCCCCTAAAATGCGTATTGTAAGTGAGATGAGAAGGAATTCAATTCAAAGACTAATGGCTCCTCAAAAGAGGGTAGAGCTGGTGGACTAGCTCTATTCTGTAAGTCAAGATCCAACTTCTTAGGAGTATAAGAATAAGACCCTCTACCATATAGTGAGCTCACCATCTTATCATATTCCTCGATACCATCACTGTCAAAGATCATAATAATCATTTCTAGTTCCTCAACCCCAAGTCTCTATTAAATAGTGACAATTAATGCTTTATTATTAATAGTATCTATCACAAACACCACTCATATATCCTTTGGCTGTTGTAATGAATGACACACATTAAAGTCACCTATTCATCATTTACTTTGAATATTATCAGTCCCACCTCCATATCAACCAATTTCTTTCTATAGCTAGGAAGGGCCTTCCTAAGATAATAGGAACTTCTAAGTTTACCTCATAGTCAAGGATCACAAAGGCAGCTGGAAATATGAAAGATTCCACCCTTACCAACGCATCACATAATACACTAATCGATTTTGTCATAGTGCGGTCGACCATTAATAGCCTTATAACTGTTGGTTTAGGAGCTCTCAACCCTAACTGATTGTACACCAACAATGATGTCAAATTGATCCTACTTCCCAAATCACATAAAGCTCAAGAGAATTTGAAGGACCCAATGGTATATAGAATAGTGAAGGCTCTGAGATCCTCCTTTTTCTTTACTAAAGATAGAGAAATAATAGCACTACAATGGTTCATATTATTAGCGTGCTCAAAAGTCAACGTCTATTTCTTAGTAATCAAATCATTCATGAAGTTTGGATAGCCTAGTATCTAATTTAATGCTTCCACAAGAGAAATATTTATAGATAGTTCCTTCAACATCGATATGAATTTTTGATACTTCTCTTCCTCTTACTTCTTATTCTTCTTCAATCTTTGAGGAAGAAGAGGAGGAGGTCATGGAATAGTCTTCAATACATGCTCAACTTCCTTCCCCTTTCTTTTATCCTTCCTATCTCTTCTATCAACACTCTTCAATTTTTATGATGACTTACCACTAGTCACTAACTTTTTAGATTCCACTTCGGGTGTATATTCAACATCAACAATATTATCCCAAATATAATAAGATACATGTGTAGGGGGTAAATGGTATCCTTACAACTCAAAGTGATGATAGCCAAAAGTGTCTATCATTCTTTGGATTTTATATAGTATTACTCAAAAGAGTACTTGGTTAACGCTGATTCAAGGTTGTTGACATTTGGCCAAATTTCTATTCAAGTTGCTTAATTGCAGTAGCATGCAATTCCAATTTCTAGATCAAATCAGAAATATCTACCTATATCTTCTTAATTCAACTTTCTTTATTTTCTGACCCCTTTACTAGTTTAGTGAGTAATGCCTCCATCTTTAACTCAGTGTCATGGTTTCAATGGAACATATGCACCACTCTTCTCCTTATAATCATATTTACACCTATAGTCACCATTTTTCTCTATCCTTTGATCCCTACATTTGTCCCCATTATATTCTGACCATGATTCCCTTGCCTCGAGTTCCAAGTATCTTAAGCAGACCATTGGATCAAAAACCCTCTAATGCTCTATCTATATACTTTGCCTCTTCACCAGTATCAGAATCATACAACTTAGGTGCTTGGCCTTGTGCACCCACAACTGATATGCTATATAAACATAGCACTTTCGACGCTTAAAACTATGAAAATATGTAAGTTTTTGAGGCTGTTTTGTTAGAAATTATGCATTTTAGGTATGTTTTGTAGGAAATCATGTTTTGGATTCTATGTTTGTGAAAAAGATGAAAAAGGTGTTTTGGATATTTATTGAAACAATTATGGATGTTCGGGATAATTTTCAACTTGTTCGTTATCAAAGCATGTGCGGGAATCGAAAAAGAGCTGAAAATATAACTCCTGACACTTACTAACTTAATATGTGGACCACATGTAGTGCATGTAGACTGCATATGGGCAAATTAAGTGCCAGAAGTCCAAAATACCAAGAGCTGACTTGTAGGAAATTTTTGTCTGGCACTTGAAGTTGCCACTTGCGCCCTTCTTAATGGCTGCAAGTACTATCTGTGCCCAAGGACAGGGTGCAAGTAGGACCATAAGTGTGCACCAACTCTTTTTTCTTCTATTTCATTTGGGATTTGATTTTAGGATTTCCTCATGTACTATAAATATCCTTTATGGGTTTTTAGTAGAAGTTATGCACTTTCGATACTCACAAACATATTTTGATTCCAATATTAGATTTTGATCTTTGGATTCTCTTGTATTAACTTTAGTTGATTAATTTAGTTATGATTGTGGGTTTTATACTTCTTATTATTGTGATTTGATCTACGATTTTGATCATGAATGTTGTTGATTACTTCATACATAAGAGCGGCTTACAACCCATAGCTAGGGTTGTGGAAACCCTAGTGGATTGACAAAGTAGGGGAAGTGCTATTGTTGTCCTGAAAGAATACCCATGCATATGTTGCTTTATATTTAGTATAATAGTTTTCTTAATGGGTGCACACATTAAGATCCTACCTAGATTATTGCTACTTACTCCAAAAGAGCAATGACAAGGAAAAGATTAAGGAAATAGTAATAAGTTTAATTGTCGATCCACACTTCTAGGTTTCATCTTAGTAAGATGTTTAGACTTCATCTAATAATTAGAGTCTCAAAATATAATAGTTAATAGAGATCAAGATTAGGGTTAGTAAGGTGACATCCTAAGACTCAAAAGGTAAAGGGAAAAATACTTCTACTTGTCCAAAAGACTGTAGAAGGTACATAACTTATCGATTCTGCATGCAAGGTATCGGATTTGTTCAACAAAGCATGAAAAACCTACTAAGTTCAGAAGCCCGGGGAAACACAACCCTAGTGTTCACTTATGACTAATTACAACTGAATTTGATATTTTCTACTAGTTTGAAATTGATACTCAAAACTCCCTATTTACTTTTCCAGTCCCACCCATTACTTACAATAGATGAGAGCCATAATACCACGTACTCCCTCGGGATTCGACCCCAACCTTTGTCGGGTTACTATATTTAGAAGCGACTATATCATCTTTCTTGAGGAAGTGTAGCTTGGATGTCCCCAACAACATTCAACATTTCAAAATTCACAATTGAAAATTGTTTAGTCAGTAACCCAATCTCTGTCCTCACATGTGTAACTTCTTGATCCATAGAATCATCTACAATTCTTTAGTCGCTGGAAGCACCAATAGCACATGTGTTGGCACCTTTTTTTGCCTCCTAAGTATGCCACTCTCGATTGGTTAGAGAGATCCGATCTAAGATTTCCGATGTTGCTTCCCAATGCAAGATCCTCCCATAATAGTGTCCACAACAACCTTGGAACTAGTATTCAAGGCAAGATAGAAAATTTTCAGCAAATTTGTCCTTAAAATTCTATGATTAGGCACCATCATCAAATTCTTCTTAAACCAAAACCATGCCATATACATTGGTTCAGAATACAATTACCTGAAATTATGGATCTCATCCTTCTATTTCAGCATTCTGGAAGGAGGAAAAATTGGTCTAATAACTCCTTCTGCAACTTGTTCCAAGTAGTAATAGACCCACGAAGTAGTTCCTCTAATCATAAGGTCATTTCACCAGTTAGAGATAATGTGAAAAACCTGAGTCTGAACACTTCTTTACTCACCGTAGGTATATTATATAAAGTGAAAATTCAAATAAAACTTATGATGTGCATGCTTGCATCATCGATAGGCAAACACACAAACACATCCTTTAGATTTAGCAGCCAAATTGTACAATTTATGATCATAAACTTCATCCCCTAGGAAAACTAGGGAGGAATGATAGCTCCTATCTCTATGGGCTCTACATAAACCAGGTCATTCTCTAGATCACATGCGCTTACATATAGTTATAAACTAGGAGTACGTGAACTCTATTTCTTCTAGATCTATCAAGTTCTGCTTGGCAATTGTCTCTCCTATAGAACTACACGACGGGTAGCCTCATTAGACACGACCCAAACCAAGACCTTGTTGTAATAAACATCTTAAGTCCAATTAGGATCGGAGACCACCCCTGACACCCAATCCAACCAACCACCATATCCTCTGAGTCGGATGAATTCCGAACATATAACAAAATAGCAAATAAGAAATATAATGACTTTAGGATAGGTCTACTTACTAGACCAACCCAACCATGTCAATCCACCCAACAACCAACCAATAAAACAAAAATGATAATCCAATGTATATATATTAATATATCATGATCATTTTATACCCAAGTCCACAGTTGTCCATACAAAGCCTCTAAACCAAACCAAAGAGTATCTAGTCGGGACATGCCCCCGACCATAGACAAAAACCAAGTCTATGAAAAGACAAAAGTATATAAAGAGGTCCATAACATGAAATTAATGCCTTCCAAACTATGGAAGTTCCCCACTTCAATCCAACACCAACTGTCCTTAAATTTGATTAATGAGTAGGAGGAGGAGTATGGTTGGTTCCTACATTGTGTAGGGATAAAGTTCTTGAAGATGGCTAAGTGCGTGAATACTAGCACGCACTAAGCATAAGGATAAAATAATGCCAACCATTAAAACTAAGTAAGCCAATCATATACATTCATAACCATACATATTTATAGATATAACCATGCTGGGAAAGGGAACTGGGTTTATCATGCCTTTGAAACCATTAACCTGGGTATGTGTATCTTAACCATCCTAGAACCACCCACAGGCTATATGGGTCCAGTGTAACCCCCTAAATGGGCCCCAATGCATGTAGGGCACGAATTGGAGATATCATAGGAGTAGGGGATTCCAGTGTACCCTTCTCTCTCCATGATACATATATACAAGTATACTTAGGGGATTCTCGTGTACCCCATAAGTATATTATGAGTTAGCCATAACCAATCCTAATATTGAGAAACATGAGTTTCCATTGTCCGTCCTTTGGACTCATACCTTTACAATTACATATCACACCCTTCCATTATTGCCTAATTAAAACTATTACGACATAACCAAAACACCAATTCCATTTATTGTTAACCAAGGCTATCATTAGTGGTAGCGTCATACCAACTATAGCTTGCAAGCAATGTCCTTAGCCAACCTTTTATAGAAGAAGGGATTCCCATGTAACCATAGATTACATTATTAATTTTACTTGGGGGAGTCCCATCTAACCCATAAGTATTTCATTATCAAGTTTTCATAGGGGATTCCCACGTACCCCACAAGACATTCATCACTCAAACCAATTTCATTATTACATTCACTTGGGGGATTCTCGTATACCCCGCAAGGTTTTCAATTAAACCATAACTATGACTACAAAGACCTTACCATTTAACTATTCGAAACCATTCATACCACTCAAAACCATTTAAGTCATTCAAACACCATTCAAACCAATTTAGGGTCCCATTACCAAATCATACTATGCAATAGTTTCAATGAAAGTTCAACATTAGAGTAAAAATATTCTCATAGGCATTTTATCAAATATGTTGAGGGTATACCTTTACCAAGACCAAAATCAAAGCATAAACCATCAAGTTTAGGGTTACCTATTTGTCAAACCACAAACCACCAAGCACCCACATGCGCATACCATCACCAAAATATGTGAAAACATAATGTAGACCAAGAGTAAACAATACTCAACAATATGCATCAAAACCCTCAACACTGGTTTTCAAAACCACCATTTATGATTCATAATCAATGTTTAAAAAATATTAAAACATGTCTTTAGTTGGAACTAACAATGATGGAGGAGTAGCATGCCTTATTTATGAAGATTCATGGAGAGAAACTTGACTCATGATCCTCTAGATGACCACCTTGAGGAAAACCCTAGCCAACCTTCTTGAGAGAGTTTAGAGAGAATTTAAGAGTTTTTTATATTTCCAAAGTAAGATATGAGAGGCTACCAAGGATTATATAACGGGGGACATAAGTGTTTTTGGGTGGAAAATGTCCAGACTACCCTTAGCTTAAAAGCTGAAAACTCAACTGCAGGAGAGTATAACCCATCCCCCTAAATCATACCTTTTGGTATGAGTGGTACCCATGTCTCATACCCTAGAACCACCTTTGGACCTCCATACTTTATAACATATGACCACAAGTACCCAACTTATACCCTAGCATACAAGTAGTACCCTAGGAACCATACCTTGGTCAGAATCTACTAAATTAGACAATAAGCATCATATGACTTGGAAAGATACCACCCTTACCCTATTATATGAGAAGTAAGATGCTAACTCGTACCTTAGGTAGAATGCAACCAAAACTCACTATCCATCATACGAAAAGAGGGACATCAAATCGTACCTTATCTTACTATTTTTTTTGGGTTAAATTTTTAATTTTATTAATAAATTAACTCAATCCACAAATAATGGCCTAATCCATTCAAATAAGTACAATATAAGAAATACACATATCAAATAGACCATCCCAAACAAATTGACTCATTCCAGTAAAGAAATAATAAAAAGAGGGTAGGGTTTCTAAATTGAGATAAGAATAGCTCCACTATCAGCAAGCTTTCACTGCCTCTGTCATGTTTTCTTTTTGGAATCTTTACTTTAAAATGCTTCTCCTGTGGGTAATAAACACCATACGTGGTTAGATTAGCTCAGATTCTTGTCCAGCTTGCAAGAGTTAGTTCAGTCCTTCCTCATTCTTATCTGAGTTACCTTTAGATCCTACACCATTGCTTGTATTTGAGTTTCTTTCTTTCATTTCAGCTGATTTCCTCAGAATAAGAGAGTACGCAATGATTTTTTCTGCTAAACATCTGGGTCTTGTCCACTAAGAGTTGATTTTGTATCCAGGTACCCTGCTTTTTCCACTATGTTCATCTTTTTTACCTGACTTTATCCATAACAGTATCCTTATGGATTTGTAGCTATGGAAGGGATAGAGATTGAGAGATGCTCGAACCCACGGATAATTGGGTGTAACTAATTTCTTCACTCGCATGCATTGAAGATCTAACTAAGTGACCCCCAAATCTACTGAGAAAGCTTTTCTTTGGTTGGTATAGATAGGCTAAATATGTTTTTCTTCTTTTTGTGTAGGTGTTCTATTTGTAAATTAGTGGTATGTACACCCCTTTTTATTAGCCTTACCGGTCTTTTTAACTACTGATATCCTTAAGTATAGACACTATTGTTTATCACTTTTAGAATCCTTCTACCTGCAGTTGGTAGTTGACTGAAACTTGTGAATATGAATTACTGCTCCAGTGTAAAATTATCAAAAAATCTACTAATTGGTTGCCCTCTCTATAAATATGTTGTATCTGCACTTGTTTTATCGCTAAAAGCTGCCATATGTGATTGATCTTATCTGCTATTTGCCATGGCATTTCCCATTCCTTTGTTAAAAGCTTTTGCATGAGTAATGAATCTATTTGAATGATTTCTTTATTCTTCTCTATGTTATTACGATTTATTGTTGTTTATAGAATAGTCATTGCCTCTGCCTCCATGGAATTAGTGTCTTCTATAGTTGCCCCTTCTACATGTAATAGATCTCCATTTATATCCCTTAAATAGAATTCCCATGAACTTCTTCCTAGATTCCCTTTAGATACCCTATCAGTATTATACTTGAACCAATCATGAGATAGTGCCTCCCATAGAACTGGTATAGGTGATATTTTAGGCTGCAATTGATTGAACTACTTTAAAATGTTAGGCCATTCATATAGAAACTCCAATGCTGTCTTTCTAACCTTAAAAAATATTCTGAGATGCCTAGTCACATTAAATATCAACTTTTGCAGTGTTATTCCTTCACCATCATGTTTCAGAGAATTTTTTCTCCTCCACAACTTCCATATTATAAGTCCTCAAATTGCTCTATAGTATACTTTCTCCCCTGCCTTGACTGGTGCTTCCTACCAAGAACAAATAGTATTCCATAGGCCCATCCCTTGAATTTTTATACTTTTAAAAGAAGAAAAGTAGGACCAGGTCCTGTTAGCTATATGACACCTCAACAACACATGAGACATAGTCTGTTATGTTGGGATTTGGCAATAACAATATCTGGAAAGTCCCTCCACTCCCCATCTTCTGATAGTTGTATCTACTGTAATTTTACCTCTCCACATTCTCCATATGAAGAAATATATTTTGAATGAAAACCCTTTTATCCAAAGTTGCTTGTAAAATTCAATATTGTTTTCTCTGTACTTCATAAACTGCCAAGCTGATTTCACACTAAATTTTCCTTTTGTATCTATGATCCATACTGCTTTGTCACCTTGACCTGACTGATTAGGTGGTTTCACCTTTTTCTTTATATGATCCATAATATCATTTGTAAATAACTCTGCTAGTACATCATCATTCCATTGTCCATTTACCTCCAAATCTTTGAATTGCTTGTAACTGTCATCCCATTCTCTTCTCTCCTACATTACTAAGTATAAATCCCCTATACCACTCTAATTATCATACCATATATGAGCATCCCCTTTTTTGAGCCTCCAAATTATGCAATAATCTGTGAGGTCCCTTATTTGTAGCATTTCCTTCCAATCTTGGGAACCCTCTCCTATTTTCCACATAATTTCCTATGGATGATATTTCCTGTAGTATTTATTCATCATATACTCACTCCACACAATTTTCCTAGCCCTAAAATTCCACCATAATTTGCAAAACAATGTTGTGGATACATCTTGCAAAAGAGTAAAACCCAGACCCCCTTTCTCTACTGGCAAACATAGTTTGGGCCAAGAAACCCAATGTCTACACTTACCTCCCACAGTACTGCTCCAAAAAAAAATTTCAAAGCTTTTCTGAATTGTAGATATTATATTCTTTGGTGGATTCATCACTGATAAACAATAAATGGTAATACTCTGCAAAATATAATTGATTAAGACAACTCTTTCCCCGAAAGACAAAAGTTTACCTTTCCAAGCTTGCATTTTGTTACTTATTATGTTCATTAAATAATGATAATAAACCTTCTTCTTCCTTATGTAGAGGATAGGACATCCTAATTAGTTAAATGGAAAATTCTACCTCAGTATTCTCATACCAACTTCAGCCATAACCACTACTCCATTAGAAACCCTATCATGCATTTACAAAGCACTTTTTTCTTTGTTGATATTTTGACTTGAAATCTTCTCATACTTGTCCAATGTTGATGTCACTAACTATAATGTGTTTAAATCAGCTTTACACATAATAATCATATCATCTGTAAATGCAAGATGATTGATTTTTTGACTTTCTCTAGGCATACCAAATAATTTAAAGTCCTTTCTTTCTATCAACTCCTTCAAACTTCTAGATAAAACTTTAGCTACAATAATAAATAAAGTTGGTGACAATGGATCGCCTTGTTTAAGCCCTCTAGAGGACTTAAAGAAACCCTTAGGCTATCCATTCATCAAAATTGAATACCAATTATTAGATAATAATCTAAAAATCATGTCAATATTTTCTTTATAGAAACCAATCTTTCTTATCACTTTTGTCAAAAATAACCACTCAACTCTATCATATGCTTTCATCATATCCAACTTTATTACAAAATTAGGAATTTTACCTCTTTTCCTAATTTTAAAAACTATCTCTTGAACCACTAATATATTCTCTGCTATGCTCCTCCCCTGAACAAAGGTTGCCTATTCCTCAGATACAATATTTGGTAATAAACTCTTTAGCCTTTAATAAATGATTCTTGAAAAAATCTTATTCACAAAATTTCTAAGAGATATAGGACTTAAGTCTGAGAATGTATTTACCACTAACTTTTTTGGTAAAAGTACTAAATTAGTATTGTGATATATCTAGGCAGTTCAACTCACAAAAAATGCTATTGTCATTTGAAGTGAATCATTTGACAATATATTTCAAGCATCCTGAAAGAAAGAACCTTTCATACCATTAGGACCAGCTGAACTATCTTTATTCAGACCCATGACTACTATTTTCACTTCCTCCATGGTTGGAATACTTTTTAACTTCATATTGTGAACTTCTATTACTACCCTTGGAAGCCCATCCAGTATTGTGAAATCATCTGCATCTTCTTGCTTTTGAAATTGATTATGATAAAAGTTGATAGCAGCCTCAGCTAGGTCATCTTGATTATCAAGCCAGTCTCCTTCATTATTCTGGATCCTTTGAATCTTGAGCCTTGATCTTCTTTCTCTTACCACAGCATCAAAGAACTTAGTGTTTCTTTCGTTATCCTTGAACCAGTGAAAGCCTACCTTCTGCCTCCCAAAATCTTCTTCCTTTTTTAGTTGCACAGCTAGTTCAGCTTGTGCTTTAAAAAGATTAGATTTGTTTACCCCTTGAGGATCCTCATCAAATTGTTTTTCCCTCACCTTTATTTCTTCTTCAAGTGTAGCAATTTCTTGAAAAATATATCCAAAAGTTTGCTTACTCCACTGAGTCAATGTTGTTTTAGTTTTCTTCAATTTTTGATAAAAAATGTCGAAAGGGTTCTCCTCTATATCAACATTCTATTTTTGCTTGATAACCTCCATAGAAGACTCCTCTTTCATCCAAAAGTTAAGAAACCTTAATGGCTTTACCAAATTCTCATGAATTGTGTTGCATTACATCGATAAAGGTGTATGTCCGAGCCCAAAATTTTCTACCTCACTAACTGGAAATAATCCTTGCCATTTGTCAGTTACAAAAACTCTATCCAGCCTTTTAAAGATGTAATAACTATCCATTTTTCCATTCCACCAAGTGAATTTGCTACCCTTGAACACTGCTTCTTCTAAATTACAAATGTGTATGCACTAATTTAAGTCATTTGTTTCTTCAAAAGTAATTGAACGGCCTCCTAATTTATCCTCATCTCTTCTTATGACATTAAAATCACCACCCACCAACCATGGCTCATGTATGTTAACTGCTATTTCTTCCAGATCTTCCCACAATCTTAACCTCTCATTCTGACTATATTTTGCATACACTAAGGTCACTATCACTGATACTCTAGCTTGCTGATTCTCCACCTTGACATTAAGTTGATATTTTGCATCAGTAATTACACTACAAATCATATTTGAGTCTATGAAGGCCCAAATTTTTCCTGAAGTGTTTGATAATGCATGTTGCATCCGAAGTCTTCTTTTATAATCCTCTATGCTGTGACTTTCCTGAAAAGGATCCGTAAGACCAATGAAACCAAAATGATATCTCCTATGCATTATTATTAATCTTGTAAATGCTTTTTGTGTATTCACAAATCTGATGTTCCAAATTAGAGCATTCATTTGGAAACAGATTTAGTGGTATTGCTCTTTGTCCTTATTGAATTTTCCACTGCTATAGCATTTGTAGTATTTGTATTCCTTCCTTTCATTTTGTTTCTTCCCTGTTTAGTTTTAATAGAATCCACCTGCTTTGGAGATAAATCTCCTGCAATTGCTGCATTATCAATATTATCCCTAAATCTTCATCATCCATATCTTTCTTTTATTTATTTACATTATCCATCATATTCCCTACTTTAATTTCTAGTGGCACAATATCCTCTAAAATTACTTGATGCTTTCCTGCTCCCTCTTCCTCTAATACCATAAGATTTCTTATCTCATTCTGCTGCTTTGCTAAATCCTAAATAATCTTTTAATTCTGGTCCTCCTCTTGTTCTTTATTATGGTTACTTGCTTCTTTTACCTGCTGCTCATCTTCTTTACTACTACTGTCTTTCTAATTTTAGGTTTTAATAAATCCGCATATTTTGGAGTATTCTCTTTGTGTTTAACTTCACCTTCTGTGATCTGTGCTATAGATTCCTCGATGGGTTGTTCCCACCGGATGTAGTATCCATATTGACCAAAAAATTACTCAAATTTAGGGAGTTTGCATGCACCGCTGCCTTTAGGGTTTTTTTCCAAGACATCCAACGGTAAATGCGGAAAAAATCCTTTATCTTACTACTATTGCCCATGAATTGTACCTTGTCCAAAATAACCAAAACTCAAGAAATTTTGCAAGGGACAAAGTTTAACGTGTTTTATCATTATGGATCCTCACATTTTCTTTCACTAATAACCACATAGTTGTTTGTGTAACTTTATCCTACACACCATGTAGAGGTGGGGGATATAAGTCAAGTGGATCATCTTGAAGCCCCTCATGATGAGCTTCATGACCATGTTCTGATATCTTACGATTCTATCATAGGGTTTTTTCAAACTCTGGATCAAATGCAATTAAGGGATTGACTTGACTCCTAGTACTAGGAATACACCGATGTACTCCCTAAGAAGAACAAAAAATTAAAATCCAATAACCTCAATAAACTCTATTAATCAATCCATAACCATATTCCCCGACAACAGTACCATTTGATGTTGTCCATACTATACCTCCCTAAAGTATAATATGGTTGATATCAAATATAGTAACCTAACAGAGGTTGGGGTCAAAACCATAGGGAATAGGTCGAATAACTCTCATGAATCTAATGACATAGCGAAGAAAATACAGGAAAAAAATGGAGGGTTTTTGCTGTGAAAACTATAAAGTAGCAACAACTATTGATCTTTTTAGTTGAAATCAATCTGAAATGATTACTAGGACTGTGTTCCCCCTAGCTTTCTAACTTTGTAGACTTACCATGATCAATCCAACAATATATATGCACTGCAAGCAGAGCCTGACAAGAAAAGTATCACCAACCGTTTTATGAATGCCTTAGTAAACTTCACTCTTCACCTTATGAGTCTCAGAGTGTTGCCATACTAACCATTTTCTTTGAACCTAGACAAACTATCTCTTTTTGGGTCTCAAGTTGATTAGATTAGGGTTGGTAGCCTTGAATTTTTGTCATAATATTCTTTTCCCAATCTTGTCCTCTCTTGTGAAGATGACCTCGAATATAGGCAAGTTCTTGACATTTGTAGTAGTTAATAAAGTATAAAAATCAAATAAGATCCCAATATATGCGCAAACACTAATTTAGAAAGACCTCACACTTCCTTTACTTCATTAATCAGCCAGGGTTCCCATAACCCTAGTTAGGTGGTTTAGCTGCGCATAGTTGCAAGAAGATCCATGGAATTAAATAAGGGAAGCATAGAAACAATCTCACAATAATTGAAGAACAAAACCAACTCAAATTAATAATCAACCAAGAAATCAAGAACAAAGGATTTTAAGTTCAAAAGTCGAATCTTGCTATCAATATATGTTTATGATTGTCTAAAGTGTGTAAAACTATTACAAAATATCAAAGAGGTATTTATAGTGTTTCAAAATAACATAGGAAACCCAACCAAAAAAAATAGGAAAATAAGGTTTGTAGTGGCTACACCCCAAGCAACGAGTCATCTGGATTGATGACGAATCATTGTCAACTTCTATTGTCATCCTTCTGTACTTAGTGATGATGACTCATCATGAGACCCTACGAGTCATTGGCTAGACTCATTATCACTCCAGTGTATTTTCACCTTTTAGGACGTTTTTTACTGTTATCAAAATGGTTCCTCCCTACGAGTCATGGCCTGTCATTACGACTCATAGTCATCTTTATTTCCCCTAGGGCTCTAACTTGTACATCTTTAATACTTTGTCCAACTATTCTCAAAATGACTTCATCCAATGAATCGTAGTTAATTATTACGAGTCATAACCAACTTTAAATTCACTCCTCCTCTAAGCCATCATTGTTGTTATCATGACAAATTTGGGTATGAGTCATATAGTTTCCCAATGACTTGTAGTCGAGACAGTAACTTCATTTTTTATAGTTTTTTCTTCCTATTTTGGTCCACTTCATATCCAAAATTATTTTTCTACAACATACACAAAAACACACATTATATCGAACAAAATGGCCTAAGTATTTGCATATTTACATAGTTTTAACCATTGAGAAGGCTATGAAACCGTGGCACATTAGAGGTGTAGGTCTTGCCCATACAAGAATAGCCTCAATCTTACCTAGATCCACCATAATCCCATCCTTAGATTCCGCACTTCCTAGGAATGTAACCAACTTAAGCCAGAACTCTCACTTTGAGAATTTGGGAAAAAGTGTGTGATCTCTCAAATTCTGGAGCAGAATACTCAAATATTGTATTGGTCCTCCCTAGTTCTTGAATACACAAGAATGTCATTGATTAACACAATAAAAAAGGAGTCCAAATAAGGTCCGAAGACGCAATTCAATAAAAACATGAATGCATTTTGGTCATTCGTCAACCCAAAAGACATCATCAGGAACTAATAATGGCCATAGCAAGTCATGAAGGCTGTCTTTGGGATGTCCTCAGCCATAATTCTCAACTGATAGTAACCAACCTCAATCAAATCTTACTGAACATGTCTACTCCATAAAGCTTGTCCAAAAAGTCATCAATATGAGCCATATGATAGCTATTCTTCGCTGTCACATTTTTCAGATGCATATAATCAATACACATATGCAAGGACACCCAAAGGTGACACAATCGACATAATAAAACCTTTACCTAAAAAATCCTAAAGCTAAGAATTTAGCTCTTTATGTTCGACCAAAATCATATGGTAAGGTGCCATAGATATAGGTTGGGTGCTAGACTCAAGATCAACAATAAACTCAATATCATGCTCATTCTGAAGACTAGGTAGATGAAAGGGAAAAACATTAGGAAAATCATAACTATAGGAGCAGAGTCAAGTAAAGGACTCTCTGCACTAACATCATAAATATAAGCAAGATAAGATCGTAACCCCTCAAAATAAGTCTCCTATCCCGAACATAAGAAATAATCCCCTTTAGCACACAACTAATAGATCCCTTCTACAAGACCAAGGGAATACCAGGCATGGCTAATGTAATGGTCTTGGAAAAATAATCCAAGAACATATGGTCGGGGGATAACAAGTCCATTCCCAGAATCATATCAAAGTCTACCATTTTAAACACAATAAGATCAACCTGAGTATCGAATTGTCGAATAGTCAGAACACATGATCTATAACTTGATCCACTACTAAAAAATCACCCACAATAGTAGATACACATAAAGGCACATATAAGGAATCCAAAGACAACTCTAACACAATGCATAATAACGAAACACATAAGAATAAGTGGATCTTAGATCAAATAAAAAAAGTCAACTGATGGAACAGTGAGATCGTGCCTATAATAAAAACATTTGAAGACACTACATCTAGTCTACCATGTACAACATATAAATAACCTCGCCCGCCACCTGGCTGGGAGCCTGACCGATCACCTATTCTACCTAGCTGAGGACCTCCACAAGCACCTTGGGGACTACCCTGATGACCCAGCATGCTAACTATAGCTGAGCGAGGCAATTTCCTAATCAGTAGAAAACTTTGTGCTATAGGTACAACTTCCCTACGCCGGGGACACTCTCTAGAGAAAAGGTTAGAGGCCCTACACTCATAATATGCCCCTATTGTTGCACTGGACCTAAAATATCTAACTTGGAATAACCACCTTGTATAGAAAACCAAAAATATACATCTGTTGAAAGCTGACCACTACTCTGGATAGGATGATCACTGTAACTGGGCTAACCTCCATCAGTAAGCTGAAGTGCGACATGAATGGGTCTACTAGACTTACGCAACCCGATTGGGGACTTTTCATTATGGGCTTCCCAAGTTTAATAAAGACCGGAGACCATCCCTATTACCCGTCCCAACCTCTAGTCACCTGCCCTGAGTTGGCTGAATTTCAAGCATGTAGCAAGATAGTGTAATAGCTCACATGAAGACTCCCAACCGAGTCCAACCATCCCATACTGATAATCCAACCATACCAAACCAATACTGAAACAAGGGCCACAAACTAGGCCATAACCAACGATGTTCCAAAATATAATATAATTAATCCCAAAATGAAATAAGATGGAACAACCAACAATATCATCCAATGATGTCAGCCCTCTAACTTATCCAATGACAAGGCTGACACCAACACCTATCCCGTCCATTCTAACCCATAGCAGTACCAAAAAAACTTTACCCAAAAGAGTAATAAAATCTTGTTGGGACATGCCCCCAACCATAGCCAAAACCAATATCCAAAAATAAACTAAAATGTCTAAAAGTGTCCATAACATGAAATTGAGCCTTCCAAAAGGATGGAAGCTCACCACTTCAGTCCAATGTTGATCCCCGAGTCAATCACTATGTAGGAGGAGTAGAATAATCGGTTCCTACATAGAATGGGTATACAGCCGCCAGTAGACGTGTTAGCGGGTGAATGCTAGCATGATCTCAGGAAAAGGGTAAAATAATGTCATTTATAAAACCAAGTAAAACCATACATATGCTCACAATCAGACACACACACATATATATACACATCTATATATGTATATATATATATATAACTATTTTCCGAAAAGGGAACGGGTTTAGCATGTCTTTACAATATTTACCTAGGTTGTGTAGCTTTGCCATCCTAAACCACCCACGGGCTATATAGATTTATCTCTCCCTACTGAAAGAGCCCCAGTGTGTGTAGCCGCATGACCAGGGAAGAAAACCTGGGATGACTAGCAAATCCCCCGCAATATAGTGTGACATCATGCACACGGTCACCAAGACCAACCTCACATCGGCAAATATGAGTTTTCAGTTTGGTCCCCCTGGGACCTCCACCTTCCACAGCTTACCTACGCATCCCTCTATTATTGCCCAATTAAAAACCATTTTCCAAATAACAAAAACATTAACCAATTATTAACCAAGACCATTACTATTGGTATAGTCATACCAATACTTACTTTCAAGTATTATCCATAGCCAACCATATATAGGCTCAAGAGGACTTTCAAGTGCCCTTCCATTTACCATATTAAACCACTTGGGGGATTCCATGTACCCCACAAGCATAACTATTTATCCATTTACCTTTCCAATATATTTAAACCATGCATAATTCCTTTACCAAGTTTTAAAACAAGCAAGAGTTCCATTAAAATACTTAATGCAATGAAAACATGCTTATAGGCATTTTGTCAAACACATTGGGGGCATAATATAACAAAATCAATTCTAATTACCATTTAACTATTCCCATGCAATCCAATTATCCAAAACCTCCATTAATGCACATAAAGCATAATTAAAACCATGGAAAACCATAACCAACCATTTAACATCAAAAACCCTAATTCATATTTAAAAACAAAAATCATACAATTAATGAAGTCATGTAAACATTCATAGAAACCATGCCTTTACATAGAATTAAAAATGAGGGAATAGAACATACCTTAAACCAAGATGATGATGGAAAGAAATCACCAAGACAAGCCCTAAATCAATCCTTTAGTTAAAACCCTAGCTTTCTTTGCCCAAAAGATTTTGAGAGAATTTTAGGGTGTTTAGAAGAGTTTCTAAGTGTTAATGAAAGGAATAATAGGGTAAATAACCTTTCAAGTAGGTTAGAAGCCGTGGGACCTTATTATGATAAGTGGGGAAATATCTAGAATACCCCCACTTAAGTTGTACAATATCCCATCACAGGGGTACGACTGACCCTCACGAGTCGTACCCTCAAATATGAGTGGTACCCTCCACTCGTAACCTAGCTGCAACCTTTGGATCCAACACTGTCCAACATATGAATAATCCAACCAAGTCATATCTAAAGCAAATTATATGTACCCTTCATCTATACCACTGGTAGATTTAAACCCAAGAAAGATTTAGACACTGTCCACTATACGAATCCTTGGTACGACTCGTACCCTGGCTTACAACTCATGGTTAGCCACTTGTAGTTTGATATAGCCTAAGTAATCGACTCTAAGATTAAGTTAAGTAACCAAATGATCCGCAACCACCAATACGACTCATACCCCTCCATCGTATCCATTTCAGCAACCAAAATCCATTTTGCCAACCAACACTGGTTAGCATATGATTAGACCATACCATACATACCCTAACATATGGCTCGTGCCCATGAGTCATATTGGATTCAGAGATAAGAATTTTAGGAAATTTTCAAAGGTCCAGAAGCCAAGGTATTTTAGTCTCCCCCACTAGGAACATTCATCCCCTAATAACGAATAAGGTAGGGGTAACCACATACACGTGTCATTTGAATTATCAAATATATTTCCAGTCTCTAAAAAAGTTTGAAAAAAAAGAGGTAAAGACATTAATCTTTCCTTTAACAATCTCTAAAAATAAAGATGTGTTGAAGACACATACCTTCCGCATGAATCCCAGAAGAAAAAAACTAATGCGAATATTTGGACTTCATGTCCTCCTCTACTTCCCATGTAGATTCTTACACCCTATGACTTTACCAAATAACCCTAACTGAAGCCATATTCTTGGTACACAACCAATGAAACTGCCTATCTTGATCTCAATTGGGATTTCTTTATAAGACAAAGAATCCAAGATACCCAAACCTTCCAAAGGAACAACCGAGAAGGATCACGAATGCACTTTCTCAACATGGAAACATAAAAGATCGGATGAACCAAGCTCAAGCTATAAGGAAAATCTAGCTCATATGCAACATCACCAATTCTCCACAAAACCTCATAAGGACTAACATATCAGGGGATGAGCTTTCCCTTATTACTAAATTGTACTACTCCCTTTATGGGAGATACCTTGAGTAAAACCTTATTCTCAACCTCAAACTCTAAGTCTCTATGCCTAACATCTGCATAGAACTTTTAGAAACTTTTGGAAGCCTTAAACCTCTCCCGAATAACCTTTACCTTCTCCATTGCCTGGCAAACCAAGTTGGGACCAAACATATCAGCCTCATCATGCTCAAACTAAACAATAGGATATCTACACCTCCTACCATACAATACTTCAAAAGGGGCCATATCAATACTAGAATAATAGTTATTATTGTAAGAAAACTCTATCAAAGGTAGATGCTCAACCTAATTGCCACCATAATTAATCACACAAGCCCGAAGCCTATCCTCTAATGTCTGAATAGTTCTCTCCACTTGCCCATCCATCTGTAGGTAGAAAGCATTACTCAGACTAACCTTAGTCCCAAGTCCTTTCTGAAAAGATTGCCAGAAGTGACACATAATCAAAATAAGCACTCCATACAGCATCACAATCTCCTAAAGATACAACTTCACATAATCCTCCACCAAGAAGGTAGTCAATGTTGGCAAAAAGTGCACAGTCTTATTCATCCTATGCATGACAATCCAAATTAAATCATAGTGATTTTAAGACTGAGGAAGATCGATAACGAAGTCTATATTGGTCACTTCCCATTTCTACTTGGGCAATTTAATTTCTTGATACAACCCTTTTGGCCTTATGTGCTCAACCTTAACCTATTGACACACCATGCACTTGGCCACAAAATCAGCCACATCCCTCTTCATGCCATTCCACTAATAGATCTCCTTGAGATCATGATACATCTTAGTTGAGATGGGATGAACAACGTAGCATGATTTATATGCCTCATCCAAAACCCTTTGTCACGAATCATCGATATCAGGAACACACAATCTTCCTTGGTACTATAAAGTACCATCACCACCGATATCAAACACCATTACCTTTTTGCCTACCAACGTCACTCTTGATGTTCATCAAGATAGGATCTAGCGCTTGCTTCTCCTTAATATCTGCACCAACAGATGATCGAACCACTTCTTGCACCATCATACCACCATCCTTGGAGTCTAAGAGGCAAACTCAAAGATTAGAAAAATGGTAAATATCCTTCACCAATTCCTGCTTTCCTTTCTCCACATGAACCAAACTCCTCATGGATAACCACTAATATAACACGTACCCCTAAGTGATAGCCATTCCAGTAACCAAAATCAATCTCACCAACCAGCACTGGTCAGCATATGACTAGACCATACCATCTATACCCCAACATATAGCTTATACCCATGAGTCATATTGTGTCTAGAAATCAAAATTCTTGGAAATTTTAAAAGGTCCAGAAACCAAGGTGTTTCATAGACTGACCTTAATACTAATAAAACTTATGTGGAAGGTACCTACCATGAGAACCTTTGCTCTGAACCATGAGCTACTTTGAATCTCACTAAAACTACTGTGATAACATAACTTCTTATTTCTACCCCTTTGGGCCTTATAATACATCTCCTCTATGATCTAAGTATTATCAAAAACCTCAATAAAAAATAAGTTGGCAAAAATTAAACATTAAGTTGCCATTTAAAGAAAGAGTCTCAATCCTTGAATTAAATATCAAATCTACTTATACTCGAACGATAAGATAGATATAGCATGTCTGGACAACTTATGAAATTGAGCCTCATACTCTAAGACAAAACCCTACTTTAATCTCAAGAACTAGTCTCCTAAATTCTCCCTAAGGCTATGAGGCATATACTTTTCCAAGAAAACACCAAAGAACTTAGTCCATGTGGAAATGGGAGATCCATTTGGCCTAGAATTAGGATAACCTCTCCACAAATATTGAGCTTTCAGATATAACTGAAAAGTAGTATAGTAAACCCCACGGGTCTTAAATGGTCCAAAATTATGGAGCCTACCTTACGAAAAATCAAGAACTCAAATGCATCCTCGATCAGGGCACTAGAAAACTTAGGCAGATGTAATCTCAGAAATCTACCCAGCATCTTTTGTTGTTCAATAGACATAAGAGGATGAACAACTACCAATTGAGAAACTACCGACATTAGAGCAATCTTTACATTGGGGGCTACAACTTTATATTGCACCCCTACCTCGATACCACACTAATTTGTAGAATGAGTACTATTAAACGGTGCACCATAAAGCAAACCCAATAGCTAAATTAGAGCATCTCTTAGCAGCAATAAAAAATAGACCCAGGTAGTGCTTGGGCTACCCCTTGTCCCACCACTAGCTATGGTAGAGGAATTATTGGTGCTGGAGTAGGAATAGGGTTTGGTGAAGGCTCCCCAACTGTATCTTAAGCTTGGGATGCAAAAGATAGATCGCTTCCTAGTCATCGTTAAAAAAGTAAAACCATGTGCATCTAGGAAAATAATGCAAACTATTAAAATGAAATGAGTAAGGGAAGTGGAGATATCCTAAGAATGTCCTATATCCTTCCAAAGATAAGAAACATATATCATTTTTTGATTTGCGAGACTCTACTAGACACTTGCGATTGTACCAATAGTACTGGTGAACCAAGGCTCTAATACCAATTTATCATGACCCTATTTGATGAGACATGATGGAAACCTACTTTATAACTCCAGTTGGTAAGCAAAACTATATCCTGGAATAGGAAGTAATGGGATAGTTGGTGGAAAAGAGCATAAATTCCAAAATTATAAAAGTAATTAGATTACAAGAAATAAAACACATGAATAATAACATAGCTAAGGAGAAAAGAAGAGAAGAGTAATAATATCCCATGACTTAGTAAGGTTGGTTCAAGAGCCTCTATCAAAAGAATAAGAGAACTACTAATGTCAAATACATAATAGTCTCGAAACAAGAAGACTAATCAAAATAAAAAAGGAGAGAAAGCCAATTTAGGCTCCAAGAGCTCACCCTATCTCAGAACTCTGGCCGACACTAACACAATATCAACAACGATAGCTAATTCTCAGATCTACACTAGAAAAGGGTATAAAAGTATAGTATGAGCACCAAAGGCATGGGTACTCAGTAGGCATCATCGTTTGACTAAGATAAATCATAATATAAATAAAATAAAATGTAAGATGATAAGCTAAGTCAGGGGAAAAGGGAAAGCCTGTAATAATGCTCTAAATACTGAGAGTAAGCAACTGAAATAACAATATTAAAGAGAACATATCTATTTATAGCATAACTAGGCCTCTATAAGCCCAAAAGGTCCCACTTCTAATAGTAATATTGGCCTAACGTGCACCGAAAGGGTGCACTTCTAGCCTTAAAAGTCCATTACAGGGAAATTTCTACCTCAAACTAGGATAAGATTCCAAATCCTACTACAAGGTGATAAATAAGCCACATTGGGTTCTAGGATAGCAATTCCACCTTAGGAAAGGGTAATTAAGTCTAATACACCTAATTATGATTCACCAATTGGCTAAATAACCTATGTTAGCTAAATATACAATCAAGTCTTAATTCCCAACCAGATACTATAATTAAGATATATCTAATAGAAAGGTAAACCTAGCCTACCTGGATGCCAAATAAAGCCCAATAAAGTCTTTAAAATTATTAATTTCCCCCTCCAAGAAGCCTCTACACGATGCCACGCTATCAAAATATTGATTTGCACATTGATATAACAATAATGGTACATATATTGTATTTTTATTCTTCAGGTCCAAAAATCAAATAAAAATCCAATGTGGGGCCTACTTGTGCATTCGCACTTTTCAAACTATCAATAAGTCTCTCTATGTTCAAGGATCATTTACCTTCAAGAATGGGTAAATTCCAAGCTCAAACAATACCAAACTTAACCCATTAAGAAACTAGGGATTTATGACTAAATTGGAGAATAATCTTAAGAATTAGATGGACATTTACAAGGATTGTGATGAAGAAATGATTATTTCAATCTCGCCAACACCCCACGATCACCTAGAGATTAATTTCCTAATTTTCCATACTTTCTAAGGCTTAATGGCTCTTGAGACTTGTGAGAAATAGGAGAAAATTAGGTAAGGGCTGACCTAAATGCTCTCTCAGGTACCGTTTAAGTGGTCTCTTGTTCACTGAAGAAACATAATACCACTAAAACGATCCTTGTCCATGGGTCACCCTCCACTAAAACGGTCAACGTATCACTTAAACGACATCGACTTTAGCAGTAAAGGTTCTGCTAAAGAGACTAAGGTAGGACCAGCCTTGGCTACTAGAACAACCATTTAGACACTAAAGCAACCTATGCTAAAGTGACCAAAGGTATGCTTCAGCCGATGCACCATCTAAACTTTTTTTTTTTCAATTTTTTCCACCGGCCCCTCAAGATTCATTTGGAATCCCTTGAACACAACCAAACTATGCTACCCTATCAAAATTAACATTTCTGACTCAATGGTGCTATCAAAATATTTAGCTAGAGTTGCTTTAACAAAATATGGGCCCGACACTCAATGGGCACTTTTACCAAATTCTTCCCAATAGCCCAAATTGAGTGCAGAAGCATTGGGACTCAAACCAAAGATCCCAATAGCACTTTTATTCCATGGATATGAGTCTTGACCTTACATTGCATTACCAATGGTATATGCAGTGGTGTGTCATTTGGTGTCTAATCCTAAGGACTTCTCCTTTGGTATTTGTGTCAGGATGGGTCTCATTTATGATCTAGGTTTCATGACTATGGTGTCGTGTCTCTTTTGGGGGTCTTTACTTGAGGGGCATAAGTAGTTCCTGTGCTTTAGTTCCTCCATGACCCTTTTTATGTTGGGGTGATAGTGGCTCAGGGAATATGGGGATGTTTTTAAATATGAAAATTTAGAAGTTCTTAAGTGGGGGAGATTCTAGAGTGACTTCTAGAACTAAGGTTCTGGAAAGGAGTGGATGGTGAAAACCTTCATGAAAATGATAGAGGGTGCTAGATCTTGGGAAGGATAGATCATACCATGGTTATAAAAGTGGTATACTTGAATGATGCAGTTAGTAGATATACTAATAGTCATGTTGGCTGCTTAAGAGGTTTGGAAGACATGTTGTATGGATTGTTTTATGGCATAGTTGTATTGTGCTCTGAATTTTCAATTATATGTTGGTGATTTTGGCTATAATAGTTGGTTATAGTTTTCCTATGTCACGTACTTGTGATTTTCATATGATAATGGCAATGGAGTAAAGTAATCTTCGAGATAGATATAAGAAATATAGCCCAGTGGCTTAAGTTAACTCCATTTATCTTTAAATAGGCTTGAACATGGAAGTGGTGGTGCATAGCTAGACTCAAGTACTTATAGTTGCGTGTCTCGAAGCTATAAGTTCAATTGGAATTGCTCTCTAGCATTGGCATGGCACTTTTTAAGGCGTTGTATGGTAGGAGGTGTCGATCTCATATTAGGCAATATAAAGTTGGTGAGGGTAAGTTGCTTCGCCCTGATCTAGTTCGCCAATCCTTAAAGAAGGTGAAAGTGATTTATGAGAGATTGAAAACCACTCAACGTTACCAAAAGTTCTATGCGAATATGAGACAAAGAGATTTAGAGTTTAGTATTGGCGATAAGGTATTCTTAACGGTGTCTCCCATGAAGAGAGTGATAAGATTTGGTAAAAAGGAGAAGCTTAGTCCTTGTTATGTTGGTCCCTATTTGATTTTGAAAGGATTGGCAATGTTTCCTATGAGATAGAGTTTCCTTCCATATTAAACTCCATTTCCCCAGTTTTCCATGTCTCTATGTTACGAAGATGTGTGGGTGACTTTTTCTTGGTTGTTCCTTTGGAGGATGTTTGCATTGCAGACTCTTTATCCTATGAGCATATCCTTATGAGGATCTTAGATCGGTAAGTTTTCTGGTTTCAAATGAAAGAAGTGTCTTCAGAGAAGGTTCTATGAAGGAACCAATAGTCTGAGGAAGCTACTTGGGATGCAGAGGAGGACATGAAGTCCAAGTATCTGCATTTTTTTCTCATACCAAAAACTCATGATCGAGGTATCTGTTAATCTTCTTGATTTAATGTATGTCTTTGATAGACAATGGTTTCAATTCCCTAAGCTTCAAATTGATCAAGTGTTTTTGATAAATAATGGATTTGATTCCCAAAGACAATGAAATGAAAAGTTGATTGATGATTATCATGATAAATGTTATATCCTTGTGGTATGCCTTGTCCTAACTTTTTTAGAGATTGTATTGATGTGTGATAATGTGTTAAATTGTGTTTATGCTTTCTTTACCCATCATTTGCGGACAAATGATCCTAGTAGGGGATAATTGAAACACCTAGGCTTGGAACCATGAGAAAAATTTCCTTAATTGATATCACTGGTCTAGGTACAACTAAGGGCATGATTCATATCCCTTGGATATGAGTTGTATCCTCCTTCCCCACCCCTCTCATACCCTAGGAAGTGTGGTAAGGTTTAGTCACTAACCTAGGTACAAGTAAGCCACCCTTCAATCGTACCTAAGTGTAGAAATTGTACATAACCCAACTGTATAGAGTGTGTCTTGATCAAAAAGTGAACTATTTTTGGTATGAGTGAAGTGTATGAGTTAGGGCATAAGTCGTACCCTTTGGATAGGACTTAATAGTGGGTAGTCATACCCTAACCAGTATGAATTACCTAGGAGAATCCTAGGGTACAAGTTAGGGTATGGTTCCCTTAAGTAAGTCGTACCCAAGGACGAGCTCATTTTCCAGCTTTTAGTTGAGGACCTTATGGTCATTTACCATACTAAAATCCCTAAGTCCCCTTACTATATAAATGTTTGTAGCCTCCTAAACTTCTATTTTGATGGATCAAACATCCAAAATACTCTCGCTAACTCATTTGTGAAGAATTGGAGGCTAGGGTTTCAAGGGGGTGCATCTAGGAGCAAGGTTAAGTCAAGATTCTTGGTGAACAAGTTGTATAAGGCATGTATCTGTCCCCCTTATTAAATAACTCAAAAACCATGTATTTCATACTTTGATTAGTAAGTGTACATGGTGGTTTTGAAATCAAATGAAAGAGGTTCTTGTTATCAATGTTGAATAATGTTTGTTCTTGCTTGAGCTTGGGATTATACATTTTATTACTGATGGCTTGCATGTGTGGGTAATTTTTGTATGTGGTATAACATATGGGTCTTCAATAACCTTAATAATGATGAATTCCACCAAGAATTTGGTCTTGATAAAGGTATGCACATAAGGTGTGTGAAAATGTCTAAATAAATTATCTAGTCACATGTTAATGGTGTGTTGAACTAGGGTATTGGTCTAATGAATATGAATGAGATAAGAAATTATTCCAATGCATGTGAGTACTTAGTAAATGATTGGTAAATAACTTATTGACCATGTATTGGGTCATAATGAATGTGAATGCTTGTTAAATAGTTGGTAAGAACCTTATTAATCATGTAATGGATTAACTTATGACTTTAGATAGTGTGATATCCCAATAAGTATGAATGGTTGATCAATTTTATTGTAATGATATTGTTAACCCTATAATTAGTTAAATTATGACCATGTTGGTTGATGGCTTAGAAAGGGGTTCATTTCCTAAAATATGAACTTGAATTGTGTGTGGAACTAAAGTGTGGTATAGAAAGGCTAATAAAGATTGAATGGCTTGTGGTTTGAGTACCTCTCCTAATGAATGGCTTGTGGCTTGAGTACCTCTCCCAATGAATGGCAAGTGTTTCGAGTACCTCTCCCAATGAAATGATTAGTGGTTTGACTCCCTAACCCAATGAAATGACTAGTTGTTCGAGTCCCTAGTCCAATGAATGGCATGTAGTTTGATTCGCTCGCCCAATAAATGTATTATGGTTTGAGTCCTTTCCCAATGAAATGACTAGTGGTTCGAGTCCCTAGTCCAATAAATGGTTTGCGGTTTAAGTCCCTTGCCTAATGAATTTGATTGAATTGGTTGAGTTGGTTTGAGGTACGGATCCCCTTGAATAATGTAACAGAGATGTTTAAAGTTCAAGAATTGGTAAGGTAAAAGGTTGAAAGTTCTTCACTCCATGTCTCACGAATAAATGCTTTAAGAATGATTGTTATGACTCTTTCCATGACTTGATATGCTATATATAGACATGTGTATGTATCTCTTCATATATGCCTATGCTAATGTAAATATGATTTCTTATGATGGTTTGATTTGGGTTGAACTAATGCGTTATTTTATCCTTATCCTCCAGATACTTTCTAGTGCTCCAACTGCTAACCCTCTCCATACATTATGTCCCCACGCCACATAGGTTTCAGAGCTTTTTTTTATTTTTCTACGCAGGGACCAAGTGTTTTGGTGGATCATGTATTGACATCGAAGTGGTGAGATTCCATTATCCAAAAGGTATACATTTCATAATCTTTTACTTTAAGCCATAGACTTTATTTATTTTGACTTAGTGTTGTCTATTGTCAGGGGTATGTCCTGACATGTTTTAGACATCGGATTTGTAGAGGTTTTGTCGATGACTTTGTCTTGGATATATTGGCTAGATTGTTGTCATTAATAAAATGTTTGATATTGTCTAAGAATTGACTATTAGCAGTATTAGTGGTGAGTTCAGATGACATTAAAGTGGTATTCGAGTTTCAGTATTTTGAGTTACAATGATTTCAGTGATGATTTGTGCATTCATGCTTGTGTTCTCATTCAGTATTCTCATGATTATTCAGTTAAGTAATTGTTCGTGCATAATCCCTTGTATTTAGCCTTACCTCATCTTCATACTCGATACATTCTTGTACTAATGTATTTGCGCTAACGAGATCCAGAGTACCCTTAGCAGCTCAATCCCAGTCAACAGCAGTAGACGTAACAGTGAGTCCTCTTCAGTCGAAGATGATCCTTATTTTACTATTGCATCAAATTTAGTTATTTTCAGTAGACGGATTTATTTGGGGACATGTCCCATCAACTACACTGTTCAGATAGTTTAGAGGCTTTTCGGACATATGTATAAGTGTTCAGTTTTTTGTTTTGAGTATTTTTTTGATGTTTTTGAACCTTATGGATAGTTTTTGCATTTATTATTTATAATATGCAGTACTCAGTACAAATATCTGTAGAGGATTAGCTTGTGGTCCTTCGGGATCATGAGCACCGTGTGACATTTTGGTTCCAGAAAATCGGGTCGTTACAATAGTTGAGGTAAAGAAAACTTGCATTACTATCTTCATTTGGTGATGACATTCTCAATCCAAAAGATGAAGCACTACTTTCAAGCTTATATCATTCATCTTATATATAGGGTAAATCCCATTAAGTGTGTAATGTCAAAACCAACCTTTTTTGACCTACTTTCCATGTGCTATCTTTAATTTCAATAGTTTAAGATCTTGCAAATTCCTAAAAATGTCTTAAAGGGACAAGCATTAGCAGACTTCTTGGCATACCACCTGATACCTAATGATTTGAAACTGATCGATATACTTGTTGATGAAAATAAAATGGTTATTAAAGTTAGACCTTCATGGAGAATGTTCTTTGATGGTGTCACACATCAAGGTGGAGTTGGTTTTAGTGTGATGTTTGTCACTCCACAAAAAGAGGTCATCCCATACTCTTTTACCCTAACAAACTATTGTTCCAACAATGTTACTGAATATCAAGTATTAATACTCAAACTTAAAATGACCATCGACATGAAGCAACTGCAATTGCAAGTCTTTGGTGACTCTCAATTGGTGATCAAGTATCTGTTGAGAGATTATGAAGTCAAAAAGCCAAAGCAACACATATATCATGATTATACTCGAAAGTTAATAGTATGGCTTAGAGAAGAGGCCCTCCAACATGTGCCAAGAAAGAAAAATAGGAGCTGATGTATTGGCTACTTTAGCTTTGAACCTAACTTTTCCAGATCAAACACGAGTTACCATCCACCAAGAGTGGGTAATACCTCCATTAGATGAGAATTAATTTACAAAAAACAAGTTTGACCATTGCATTACTGTGCCTAATTGCATGAAAGAATATTGGAGATAACCAGTTATTGACTACTTATGTTTTGGAATACTTCTACAAGATCCAAGGAGAAAGACTAATATCCGTCGTGTGCATCTCACTTTCTTTGCTACAAGGACACGCTACACAGAATCTCATTTAAGGGGTTACTCTTATGATGTTTAGGAGAGAAAGAACAATTTAGGCTTTGAAAGAAGCACACTCGAGAGTTTGTGGATATCATTAGTCTGGTCCAAAGCTATATTTTCACATACAAAGAATGAGGTATTATTGGCCAACGATGGTGAAAGATTACTTGGACTATGCTAGAAGATGCAAGGCTTGTCAATTTCATGCAAATATCATACATCAGCCTCCTAAAGTATCACAACATCTTGGCCATTCAACATTTGGGGATTGGATGTTGTCAGACCACTGCCAAAATCTTCTGGTGGACACTTGTATATCTTGGCCGCGATATATTACTTCTCAAAAGGGGCTGAAGTTGTTGATCTTAAAGAAGAAAAGAGAAAGAATATGAAAAACTTTATGTGAGTGAATATAATCTACCACTTTGTAATCCTCGGTACATAATAATTGACAGTAGCAGACCATTTGATGATAACAAGCTAATGAATAAAATTTGTGATCTCTTTGGTTTCAAGCAGTATAAATCATCTACGTATCCAATGGTCTATCCAAAGCATTCAATAAGACTTTATGCAATATATTGAAAAATATTGTATCAAGATCCAATCGAGACTGTAATAAATGAATAGAAGAAGATTTATGGGCATAGAGGATGACTTATCGCTCACTGATGCAAGAAATGTCATACTTACTTAATTTTGGAGTTGAAGCAGTCCTACCACTTAAGTGTCAAATACGTTCTTTAAGACTAACTATTCAAGAAGGGCTCACCAAAGAAGAAAATGCTAAGTTGCATTTTGTTGAGTTAGAAGCTCTTGATGGAAAGAGGATAGGGGCTCAGGAAAATCTTAAATTTTATCAAGACCGTCAATCTCATTCTTTCAAATAAAGGATTCATTTGAGGTGCTTTTAAGTTGGAGATCAAGTCCTTGTAGTAAGAATTCCCATTATCACTACCCATAAGTTTGGGGGAAAATTTACCTTAAAGTGGGATGGGCCATATTCGTACAACAGGCATATTCAAATGATCCTTTTAAGCTTGTGATGCAGATGGCACAAAAATTATTCCTATTAATGCCGAGTTCTTAAAGAAGTACTATACTTAAAAAAAGATGATGCTTCTTAAGGAATGATCATAAACTACATTCCTGCTCTTGGCCTGCAATAGTATAAATTGTGTATGGCTAAAAAAATCTGCTAGGTTAAAAACCTTGAAAGATGCGGCCTAGGAAAAAGTTAAAATGCAAAAATATATATGAAAAAAATGCTCACCCAAAACTATGTTGTGACTGGATCCTCTTCACTAAGGTACGTAGGCACTTAGAATTTCATTCTAAGGTCAGTTGTATGATTGTTAAAAAAATACATGTTCCCCCTTTATCTATCACATGAAGGTAAAAAGTCTAAAAGCACGCATTTCATCAAACTTCATATTTTCACCAAGTATTTATGACTAAATAGGGACAAACCCCTATGGAAAATGAGTTTCTTCAGCAAGATTTGAAGCCCCCAAATTCACCGAACCTGCAGGTTAAATCTTAAAACCTGTTAAAACTATGAGGTTGAAGTAAAAAATCTACCAAGTATGCGAGATGGTCTCAAATATATCAAGTCTGCAGGTTAAAGTCTTCGAGTCCTCCTAAGTTTGTAAGTGAAAGCCTTCAAATCTGCTTTATTGAAGCCTACAAGTTCACAGAGTTTGAAAGTTAAAATCTTCAGATGGCTTATGTCTATAAGTTGAAGTCTTCAAATCCCCCAAACCATCTTGAGTTTACCTTTATTAGGGAAAGTATAAGTATATATCCCTTTGAGCCATAAAATTACATTTACCTTTCTTAGATAGGGGATGAGATCCATCCCTTTGTGCCATAAGATTGCCATTAGAATTACCTTTTATTAGGGTGAAAATGAGTATCCATCCCTTTGATCCATAAGACACCTTTACCTTTATTGGGGTAGGGATGAGCATCCATCTCTTTGTGCCATAAGATTACTTTTAAAATTACCTTTTCTTAGGGAGGGAAATAATGTGCCATTGTTTTGTGGCACTTTTAATGCTTACAATTGGAAAATATGCATGTACTAGGGTCCTTTTTATTATATGTGATATGCTTTGAGTTTGTTTTATAGAAAAATAAGGTTGGAAGTGAGTAGAACAAATAAAGAAAGAAAAAAATCTCCAAAAAGTAAAGTCTCTACTTAAACAATGAGTCATTAAGTGATGCAATAACTTGTAGTCCAAGTCGTTGGTGACCAATGAAGAAATATTAGAAGAAGAACAAAGTTGATGCTGGCTATGACTCATAGGATCTGACTATGAGTAGTAGGTAAGATTGTTCTGAGGAAAATTGTTACAAAGTCCTGAAAATATACAAGTTTGATCCTAGTGGAGGCGATGTTGGTGATGAGTCGTAGGATCTGACTCTGACTTATAGTGAAGGTCGTTCTGAGCATTTAGAGAAAAGACCTGAAAGCTAAAATATTACTAAAGAGATAGAGAGCCTGGCTGATTACTGTAGGGATATATGACGAGTCGTAACCAAAGAACAAAGAAGATAGAATATAGAGATGACAATAAGTAATTGTTAGTCTAGACGACTCGTTGTTTGAGGCGTTACCACTGTCGACCTTATTTTCCTATTTAGTTTTGGTTAGGATTGTTAGGGTTTTAATGTATTGTATAAATACTCTTTGGATGTTTTGGTATTAGTTTACGCACTCTTTATACTCACAACACTATATTGATTCTTAGAAACACTTTTAATCTTGGAATCCATTGTTATTGATTTTTATGATTGTATGTTAATTTGATTCTCTGGTTTTCATTCGTAATATATTGTAAGATTATTTGTATGCTTTTTTCTATGAATTTAATGGATGCTCTTGCAAAAATGAGCAACCAAACCACATAACTAACGTTGTGGGAACCCTGATGGGATAATGAAGTAAAAGAAGTGCAAAGTCACTTTTGATTGATGGTCTTGCATGTATTGTGATTTTCTTCCATTTGATTGCTTTCTTAACAACTACAAATGTTAATAGCTTGCCTGTATTCGCTACTAACTCCAAAAGAGAGGTTGAGATTAGGAAAAAAGATCACAACAGTAATTTGAAATTATCAACCTTGACCTTATTGAGACCCAAAAGGTAATAGTTAATCTGGAATCCAAGACAAGGGTTGGTAAGGCGACACTCTAAGAGTCAAAAAGTGATAGGTTAAATTCACCAAAGTCATTAACAAGATGGTTGGTGATAAATATATTGTTAAATTTTGTATGCAAGGCATCGAGAGAGTTCAGCGAGCACGTTAATTCTGCAGAATTAGGAAGTAAGGGGAAACACAGTCCTAGAATTTATCTCATATTGATTTCAACCTAAAGAAATAAAGATTTTTTACTACTGTTACTATTTCTCAAAATCCCCTCATTTACTTTTCTACACTTTTCAACTACTTGAGATAGAGCTCAAACACCCCCAGTTTTTCCATACTTGTCAGTGTTTGATGATCTGAAGGATGATTTGGGGTATGTTGAGCCTATTGAGATAGGAGATATCACTCCTTATAAGTTTCCCCAAGGGAAGACGTTTGATATTATGAGTGTTATGATTAGTTGCTTAATCTGGAGGGTTTATTTATTTGTTTGTTGACTGATGACACAAGCATTTACATCATGAATTTCATTGGGATTTTCACTTCAAAATTTACCTGGGGTGAGTCAAAAAGATTTGAAACTCAGGTTATTCCCATTCTCTCTTACAGGAGAAGCAACATCATGATAGGGGAACTACCTCGAGAGTACATCACTACTTAGAATAAGTTGAATAAATAGTTCTTAGACAAATTCTTCTCGCCTTCTAGAATTCTATAGTTGAAGGCCGAGATTTAAAATTTTAGGCAACTACAATCTGAGGCATTGTACGACACATGGTTGAGGCTCAAGAAGAAGTTGATGACTGTGCCCAATCACAGAGTTTTGGGGAGGAATTTGATTGGGATATTCAATAAACCCCTGAATGTGAACACCAAAGTTGTTGTTGATATTATTACTAGTTGGGCTTTCATGAGCCATCATTGAGAGCTAGGCACAAAAATTTTAGACCGAGTCTCTAATACTAATTAAGGGTGGCATACTTGGGAGGCAAAAAAAGAAGATGATACTTATGCAATTAGTGCTTCCGGTGAGAAAGAGACATAGATGATACAGTGGCTCAAGAGGTTGCACAGCTAAGGACAGAGATTGGGTTACTTACCAAATAGTTTGTAACTATGAATGTTGAGAAAGTGAATCCAATGGGTGCGCAAAATAAGTTGGCTAGACATGATTAGTCTGACACTGAGGAGGACGTTAAGTATTTGGATAGATAGATGATGGGTTTTTTAGATAAGGAATAGGTTACAATCAGAACTCTTGGAACTTAAGGTAAGGGAATCAAGGTTCTAACTATTATGAAGATAGGTATAAGGATCAGAGTAGAGAGAGAGATGGTGATCGAAGGAAAAAGAATGACTATAAGGAAAAGAGTGGTGCGTATTTTTAGCCAGGAAACCGTGATAAAGATTTGCGGATGGAAGCGTTACTTGCAAATTTGGTTAAGCATTCATAGAATCAATAGAGTTACCTTAAGAAGATTAAGGCAGATATTTCAAGACTTAGCAAAAAATATAAAATCTAATGCTACTGCAATTAAGCAGCTAGAGCACCAACTTAGTAAGATGTCAGCTACATTGAATCAATGTTAACTCGGCACTCTTCTAAGTAACACCGTTCAAAATCTTAAGAATGACAGTTATTGTTTTGCCATCACCACTCAGAGTGGTAAGGATACTATTGATCCTCATATGCCGGTAGTTGATGAGGTAAGGAATGATATTATTGATCTTGATGATACACCCGATGCGGAAATTGTAAAGTTAGTGACTGATGCTAAGACATCAAAGAAATTAATGGGTGCTAAGAAAAGAGCTGAAACTAATAACACACCCTCACATACTATTCTCACTTAAAAGTTATAAAATAAAACACCAAGAAACACTAGTCCGCTAGAACCTCATAAAAATAATAATCGATCATAATCATATGGTATATCATATTGTAATCCAATAGAACATCCTCCTTCTACGCATTACTACCATTTACCCATATATACACCTAAATTGCTTCCACAGCTCTATAAGTTTCAACTAAACTCTTCTTTTTTAACAACCACGGGGGAAGACTAAATTAACAATCTCAACCACCAATTACTTTCATTAATAACTTATACTTTTCTAACTCTATGTAATAAAATCAAGAACCTTTTTCCTACTCCAAACATATTCTAAGTCACCTTAATAAATAAATCTTTCTCTATCGTCCACCATGAAATCTAAACCATATTCACTACCCCTTTAGGTAACACCTAAAGATGCATCCCCTCAATCCTTTCTTAATAGCATGTATAGATCCCTCATTATACTCTTAACCAGTCACTATCTCTAACTTTCTTGTCACTACACTTCTAAATTCATACTTCAAACTCTAAGTTGTTCTACTACTTATGAATTATAACATACGAAATAACAATATCTCTTAAGGAAAACCATATTCAACAATCTAGGTACATAACCTCTCCTCTCATAAGTGTTATCTGTAATGATGGGCTAAAGAAAAAACTTGATTATGTATCATATCCTATCTTAACCACATAACTCATATGGAAGAGGACATAAGATTTCAAATTAAAGTACTTTAAACACACTAGTGGGCTCCACGAAAGCCCTTTGTGCAACTTCTGAAGTTACTGATAGTAAATCTAAGAGCATCATCTTGGGAGGAATTAGAACTTACTAATCATGTTATCTCAAGAGTAAGTCATAGATGGAGAATTATGGAGTAACACAAAAATTGGTAGAAGTTTATGAGAGAACAACTTTATGGCACGATCAAGATCATGAAGAAAGGAAACATTTCTTAAATGTCTTGTAGCCTCTCAAAGAAATGTAAAGATGTCTCCATACTATTCTGCAAGACTCTACATGACAGGACTTCATAGACACCCTAGGAAACTTGAAATTTATGCTCTAATACCAAGTTTTTAATGACCCAAGACTACCCCCTAGATGTCACACGGTGCTTAGAATCACAAGTGATCCCAAGCTAACCCATGATACTGGCATAACTTATAAGCACTGAAATAAATGGATAAAATTATAAGTAATAAGTGGAAGAGATGTCTTTGTTGAGTATGTTCAATACAAAACTATTTAGAATATTTACACTTTGGTTATACAAAATGAAACTAAAAGTAAATATATCAACCCTAAATGACCGTTTATGAAGCCTCTACTAATACTGACTATAGGTATCTGGTACATGGCCCTCATCAATACCTAATCAATACAACTGAATAAATAAATGATACTAGAATTCTAGTTCACTCAAATCCTCGAATCAAAAAAAACTCATCACCTGTTGGCTGAAGCTGCGAACTGTCTGATTATGATGTGTAGGTTATAACTGGTACCTATATTATGAGACAATGTAGAACACAGACATATATGTGGGTCTGTACTTTTGGAATGTACTAAGTATGTAGGGTTGAATGCATAAGTAAAACAATAATTGAATATGTAAGTAAACTTTCAAATGATGCATGCTAAGTATAAATGACTCACTTTGAGATTGAATATAATAAAGGACTGAAATATCATAAAACATGAATAATAATTCATGTGAGTGAACTTAGTGAGCCATTACACTTAGTATCTAAAGTCTTTACTTTTATTCTTTCTTATGGGGGATTCTTCTAACCGACATAAATCATGTGAGCTACCATGGAGTCCAACTTCTTACCCATGTTGGGGAGAGCTATTCTATACTTGCCATCAAAATAGAACCTTATCTTAAGTGATCACTGAACTTCATCCATATTGGAAAAAAGCCTAACCTATGGTGGCTCATAGTTCTAGGAATTTAGGATACTCTCATCTGCATTCCCTTCTCGGTGCTAAATACTACCCCCAGAACACTTATATGTTCATAATTTAAGAAATGCACCTTAAAATAGCATAAGGGTTTATAGAATAAAAACCAGTTATGTTTCTCTTTTCGTTAAATCATAATTAAGATGAATAGTTGTGGATTTCATATCTTATCTTTAGATCAAAGGATCAATCTTTCTTGAATTATTCTATAATGTATGTGAATAAAGTTTCAAAGGCTTAAACTTTCTTGTAAACTTAATGCTTGTACTTGGGACTTGGAGTTCAGGCTTTAATTCATAGGATTTCATAAGAAAACACCATGCTCAATAATCACCTCGAAATCTTTCAACAATATCCAGTCAAGATAGTGAAATTCAAATCATAATACAATTCTTGCAAGTCAAAACATGAATATATGTAAACCTTGATGAACTTAAAGTTTTCAATCACGTGGTAGTATCATACTTCAAGAATATGGCTATTTGGGTATGAACCCTAATTCAAAATAAGTAAATTTAATATCGAAACCATGCACTTTGGGCACAAGGATGAAAGATAACCTTGTTCATAAACACTACAAACCTGGACTTTTTGACTTCCTTGAAGGGAACTTAGATTTGGAAACATAAGAGATGATTCTGAAAAAGAAACCCTAGCCTTATTGTTCTTGAGAGAGAAGAGAAGAAATAATATGTTAAGTGATTAAAGATGGGGAAAATAATTCCTTATTATGTTTCTAAGTCGTGGGTTGGGAGTTTAAAGAGGAAAAAGGACCAAATAATCCCTTAGGAACCTTTTGGAAATCGTTTGGAAGCCATCCCCTTGTCGTAGGTCACAACTTGTAAGTTCTGGGTACGGGTCGTGTCTTGAGTTGTCTCCAGAAACCCAAATTTTGACCCCTACTACCATGATGTGAATTCTTCTGACAACTCATAGGGTCTGCTTACGAGTCATCATCAGTGAGTCATAACCACTAGCAACTTTAACAGTCCTTCAGTATTTTGACCATAACTTTTCACCCCGATATTGGATTAAGGTGAAATTAGTATCACTGGAAATCTAATTCAATTATATATATATATATATATATATATATATTGTGGGTCTTTAGATCAAAATTTATTAGTATAACAAAATTTATTCTCGTTTGAAGATGACTATAGTTATATGCATCCCAAGAATTTAATCGCTAAGGAATGTTTTGACTTGTCTATAAGCTAAGAGCTATTTAAGGACTTAATATATGTCTACGTAACTTATAAAGCTATGAAAACATGAGGCTTAATTCTTTGATCCTTTACTAGTCAGGATATGAGTTATATCTCACGACTCATACCAAGTCATATGACTTGTAGCCACCACTCATAAGCTGGACAGAAACTTAGAGAACCTACTCGGATTATCTTACGACTCCCATTTGTAGGACTCATAACATCAAGTAATAACTCCTAGGGTTGAGTTGTCAAGTGACCAGAAATATTTAGCTTTTCCACTGGGCTGTTTACAATATAATTATAAAAGTCATAAGGAGTCTTTGCAACTTGAGGGTGTGAGTCATAAGTTCCATAGTAGCTTGAGAGTATGGGGTATAACAATATCTCCCCTTGGGATCATTCGTCCCCGGATGATACTGACTTAGCTGAAATACTCGAGAAAGGCTAAGATGATGCACCAAACACTTACAAATTGAATCATGGATTAATATTTGAATCTAAAACTGATGCATGATGCATGGACTGGGCTGAATTCGTAATTTTCATGGATGCGAATATTTTACCTCATGGAATAGCCATACTTATAAAACACTGGATAGTAAGACTAGATGGAAATATGAAAAACCATAGGAGCTTATATGTTTGATTGTTAAACTGAATTTCTAGCTATATAGACTAAATCAGACTTAAAGTATATACTCAAATAGAGTATTTCTTCAACACTCTTTGCAAGAATTTCTAATAACATTAGGGAACAAGTAATTTTTTGGGGGAGGCATGATTTGAATAAGATATCTAAATAAAGAATCACGACATGGATACAACTCTATAACATGGAATATAGGATTATAAAACATAAGCTAGAGTGGAATTTCTAAGCCTTCGGCAATGCAACTACTAATTTCAAGCTTAACCACACTTCTAAACATTCTCTCAACTATACTTTTCCCTTTAAATACTATGCTCATTTGATACAACTTATAATTCTCATATGGGTACACATAACCATTCCCACCAAAGTCTAAGTTAAACTACATACCTTCACCATTTTCAAACCTAACTCAAAATCACAATGTACTATACATAACACCACAACACTAGTCTAAACCATGAATTCAATACCCCATGCGCATTTCACTTATCTAATCTCAAGAATAATTCTTCTTACCACTTCCATAACTAAATTCAACCTCTTACTAGGAATTCATTAGCGTGTAATGCACCCATCCACTTATATACCAACATGACACTCAATCATATCATTATAACCATATATGAACTTCTAGGAAAACAACCTACCTAGGAATTTTTTTTTTACCTTCTCTAATATCTTCTGTCAATAATAACTCCCATGCACTATCCCCAATAAAACACGCATAGAATTCTCAACTAACCATGACATATATTAAAAGATCTGCCTCAATCAGTCTTTAAACTTAGAGCCTTAGATAAAACAAGCATACAACAATCTTTCCCCAACAAGAAACATTTACTCTATCCTATCTAAACAATTGTTCATCACCACTATCATCTCCCCCTTAAGTTAAAGCTAACCTTCTAAGCTTATGGATCTATTTCATATCCCTAGGACTGAGCCATAATTTATTGACTCTAATGTTCTATAGATAAATTCTCAACTCACACGAATGAACTATATTTAAAACATACTAACTTCATTGTTGGTCAATCCCTTCGTATATACCATCCTTAACTTTCTCTATCTTCAATGATCATCGTCATAGACTTACACTCTCCCCCTCAAACATACATGCCTCATTAAACACATAATTTGTATCATATTTCTAAACTTATATTTTTTCCTAAACCACGAGAATCAAAATGATACCAAAAGACTAAATATCATCTATACTTAACTTTGCTATTAAAACACCATATACTATATAACTAGCATTTTTCTCATTTAGCAACTCAAGGGTACTACAAACCACACACAACACTTAATAATCTTAGAAAATAATACAACCTCCATATCATATTTGGTAACCTCTAATCATACCCACAACATCATACTTAATAGCGAATAAATGAACTTAAACTTTTGCATACACTATTCTAGCCCACTAGATCACTTCTATATAACTAGCATCACTAATCAAGCAATCATTATTTCCACTTTGATGATCATCTACTGTTCAAACTTAGTGTCTAGTGCTAGACATAATTAATAACACACCCTCACATACTATTCTCTCTTGAAAGCTATAAAATAAAACACCAAGAAATACTAGCCTGCTAGAACCTCATAATAACAATAATCGATCATAATCATATGATATATCTTATTATAATCCATTATCATGTCCTCATTCTTCACATTACTACCATTTACCCATCTATACACCTAAATTACATTCATAGCTTTATAACTTTCAACTAAACTTTTTTTTTCATAACCACAAGGAAAGACTAAATTAACAATACTCAATCACCAAATACATTCATTAATAACTTATACTTTTCTAACTCTACATAATACAATCAAGAACCTCTTTCTTACTTCAAGCATACTCTAAGTCACCTTAATAAATAACTCCTTATTTATGTTTCACCATGAAATCTACACTACATTCACTACCCCATTAGGTAACACCCAAAGATGAATCGCCTTAATCCTTACTTAATAGCATGCATAGATCCCTCACTATACTCTTAATATGTCGTTGTCTCTAACTTTCTTGTTATCACACTTCTAAATTCATACTTCCAACTCTAAGGTGTTCTACTACTTATGAATTATAACACACTAAATAACATGTCTTAAGTAAAACTATATTCAACAATCTGGGTACATAACCTCGCCTCTCATGAGTGTTATCTGTAACAAAAGGATAAAGAAAAAATTAGATTACATAGCATATCCTATATTAACCGCATAACTTATATGGAAGAGGACCTAAGCTTTTGAATTAAAGGACTTTAAACACACTAGCAGGCTCCTCTAAAGACCTTTGTGTGACTTCTGAAGTTATCAATAGTAAATCTGAGAGCATCATGAGGAGATGGAACTTACTAATCATGTTATCTTAAGAAAAAGTCATAGATAGAGAATTACGGAGTAACACATGAATATACAGAAGTTTCTGAGAGAATAACTTTATAGCATGATCTAGAGTATGAAGAAGGAAAATATTTCTTAAATACCTTGTAGTCTCTCAAGAAAAGTACAGACTTCTTCGTACTATTCCACAAGACTCTACTAGACACGGCTTCATAGACACCCTAGGAAACTTGAACTCTGTGCTCTAATACCAAATTTGTAACAACTCGAGACTAACCCCTAGATTCCACATGGTGCTTAGAACCACAACTGACCCAAGTTAACCCATGATACTGGCATAACTCATACACATTGAAATAAATACATAAAACTGGAAGTAATAAGAGGAAGAGATGTCTTTAATAAATATGTTCAATATAAAATTATTTAGAATACTTATGCTTTGGTTATACAAAACAAAAATCAAGGTAAATACATCAACTCTGAATGATCGTCTATGAAACCTCTACTAATACTGACTATAGATAGCAGGGACATGACCCTCGGCTATCCTAAATCAATATGACTGAACAAAACAAATGCTACTAGAACACTAGTTGACTCGATTTCTCCCATAAAAAGAACTCATACCTGCTGGCTGGAAGCTGTGAACTATCTGATTATGATGTGTAGGCTAAAACTGGTACTTATAATTAAGACTATGTAGCTTATAGAGATATATGTGGGTTAGTACTTCTGGAATATAATGAGTATGTGGGGGTGAAGGCATAAGTAAAGCAATAACTGAATATATAAGTAAACTTCCAAATGATGTATGCTAAGCATAAATGACTCACCTTGAGCTTGAATAAAATAAAGGACTACAAAATCATAAAACATGAATAATAATGCATGTGAGAGAACTTAGTAAGCCATAACACTTAGTTTCTAAAGTCTTTACTTTTATTTTTTCTTATGGGGGATTCTTCTAACCTACATAAACCATGTGAGCTACCATGGAGTCCAATGTCTTGCCTACATTCGGGGGAGATGTTCTACCCTTTCCATCAGAATAGAACTTTATCTTAAGTGATCATTGATCTTTATCCATATTGGAAAAAAACTTAACCTACAGTGGCTCATAGTTCTAGCAATTTAGGATACGCTAATCCGCATTTTCTTCTCGATGCTAAATACTACCCCAGAATACTTATATGCTCATACTTTAAGAAATCTACCTTAAAATAGCATAAGGGTTTATAGAATGAAAACCAATTATGCTTCATTTTTTCTTTAAATCATAATAAAGATGAATATTTACGGATTTCATATCTTATCTTTAGATCAAAATATCAACATTTCTTGAATCATGCTATAATGTACGTGAATGGAGTTTCAAAGGCTTAAACTTTCTTGTAAAATTAATGCTTCTACTTGGGACTTGAAATTCATGCTTTAATTCATAGAATTTCATAATAAAATATAATTCTCAATAATCACCTTGAAATCTTTCAATAATATCCAGTCAAGATAATGAAATTCAAATCATAATACAATTCTTGAAAGTCAAAACATGAATATGTAAACTTTGATGCACTTAAAACTTTCAATCACATGGTAGTATCATACTTCAAGAATATGGCATTTGGGTATGAACCCTAATTCAAAATAAGTAAATTTAATCTCAAAACCATTCACTTTGGGCTCAAGGATGAAATTATAACCTTGTTCATAAACCCCAGATACCAGGACTTTTTGACTTCCTTGAAGGGAACTTAGACGTTGGATCTTGAGAGATAATGTTGAAGAAGTAACCCTACCCTTGTTATTCTTGAGTCAAAGGAGAAGAAATAATGTGTTCGGTGATTGAGGATGGGGGGAAATAACGCCTTCTTATGTTTTTAATTCATGGGTTGGGAGTTTAAAGAGGAATAAAGACCAAAAAATCCCTTAGGAACCTTCTGGAAATCATTTAAAAACTGTCCCGACGTCTTAGGTCATGACTCGTAAGTTATGGGTATGAGTCATGTCTCAAGTTGTCACCATGATCTCAGATTCTAACCCCTACTACCGTGGTGACAAATTCTCCTGACAACTCGTAGGGTCTTCTTACGAGTTATTATCAGTGAGTCGTAACAACTGCAACTTTAATAGTACTTCAGTATTTTGACCATAACTTTTCACCCGGATATTAGATTAAGGTGAAATTGGTATCGTTGGAAAGTGAATTCAATTATATATTTATTGGTGGGTCTTGAGATCAAATGTTATTAGTATAACAAAATTTATTCTCATTTGAAGATGTCTATAGTTATATACATCCCAAGAATTTAATCGTTGGGGAATGTTTTGACTTGTCTATAAGCTAGAAGCTATTTGAAGAATTAATATATGTCCACGTAATTTATAAAGATATTAAAACATAAGTCTTGATTCTTGGATCTTTACTGGCCAGGATACGAGTCATATCTTATGACTTGTAGCCACCACTCGTAAGTTGGATAGAAACTTATATAACCAACCATGCTGATCTTATGACTCCCCTTTGTACGACTCGTAACATCAAGTAACGACTCCTAGGGTCGAGTCATCAAATGACCATAAATATTTAGCTTTCCCACTAGGCTATTTACGACTGGATTATATAACTCGTAAGGAGTCTTTACGACTTGAAGGTGTGATTCGTAAGTTTCATAATAGCTTAAGAGTATGGGGTATAACAATTATTCACTAAGGCGATTATACCACACACGTCCTGATTAAAATTGACATTGGATCTTAAGAGAATTCTCATGCAACAACGGTTTTCTTGTATTTTAAAGTTTTATTTCTCTTATTTTTTATATAAAGACCCATTTATAGACAAGTGGTTTTACACCATCAAGGGTTTAGACTACATGTCCAAAAACCTCACATTTAGTTAGTAAGTTCAACTCTGATTGAATTTTCTCTTGCCATTTTGTCCAGTCACTTCTTCAACAGAAAGAAATTCAAAATCCTCATAGTTTTTTATAATGTTAAGTGAGACATTATATGTAAAAATAGTATCCACCATGATTTTTGATTGATTTAAATTTATTCCATCACAATTAAAACTCATCAAAAGTTCATTATTCACATGAATCTCGGATTCACTGATTTCTTCAGCAATATCAAAATTAATCAGATATTAAGTCTCTCATGAGATTTATTTTTATCATTTTTCATGCTTTTTTTTAGAATTTACCCTTAAAACTCAGTGGCCTACCACACTTCAGGTGTGTTTGGGATTTAGAATATATGACACTAGTAGATGGTCCTTTTAGGACATCAATTCATACATGCACATTCACTGTCATGCTATGTGACTTAGTTATCCTTTTTCAAATCAGTAAATGTATCTAGCATTTGATTTATTATTTTCTGCAAGTGAATGATCTTCTGAATCTCATTTAAGAAAATAATTTTATTTCTTTTGAAAACTCTTTAAGAATTGCAATAATATTCATTAATGTGTTTCTAGTACATCAACCTTGATAGATCTAATTCGTATAATGATTATAAACAAGTTTTTCAAAAACTTTTATGTACTTCAGGCATTTTGAATCATTCAGCAATATTCATATAAGTTTTTCAAGTGACAAAATCAAGTATTAAATGTGTGACATCTTCTGGTGTCTGGACTGCAAATCAAATAAACTTTATCCTTATCAAGATGCATCCTTCCATGTCACTTGAAAAATATTTCTACATTAACATGCTTTAATAAACATAGAATTCATATCCTCATAATCTTTTAAAATCTTATGCCATATTTTATTATAGATATTATCGACGATATATTATTTTGAATCGGTTCACAATGCAACATAAATTATTGAGATCTATTCACTTTATTATTTTTAGGTATCCGAACCTCATATGATATTTCATGAAGTTGTATGTCATTTTTCTTCAAGAGCACATTGCCTCTTTATTGTAATCATTTTCTTTTTAAGAATTATTTTATTTAGAGTCGATTGATCAATTTCCAAGCATGTTGTAGACTCTGCCCTTCAGGATCACACTGTAGGAGCATCTGCAGCTAAATATGAAATCAATTTTGGACTAGAAAATGCTTCTAGCATTTGACTTGAATTATCTATTAAATGAGGATCATAGTAACGATAATTCACAACATATTTTTTCGTTGTTTATTATCTCCCCTTTAAGCTAGAAAATTAATGTATACTCCAACAATCTAACCTACTTTGAAGAATCTATCTTTGTGCATCATGGTACATTCATTAATTATATATGGAACATCAAAAAGTTATTAGATGGAAAATATATTATTCCTGGACCTAAATCTTTTGAGGGGAAATAATTTATCATAATTGATTGGTTGAATGCATAAAAGTGTATTGTATGTAGTATATCAGATTTCAAACCAACACGTGATGTTTTGTTATGATAAACAATGATTTAACTATTTATCAGAGGTAGTCAATGCCAAATCACCTTGAATATAACTAGCATTATCAATATTAATTGTCTTGATTACACAATCAGAAGAATTTGCTCTTAACTCAATTTAATTGAGCATACAACTTATGAATGTCAAACTGCAGGTTGACAATAAACATACATGTGACCATCTTATGGATTCATCATATCACATAACAGGTGAACGAGCCCCTATCCACCTTTTATACTTTTCATAATTTTGGAAATTCAGTCCTAACATTAACTGATTCAATCAACTTATTATGAGAACAAGCAATAATTCTTGAAGAATCTTCTAATTCTTCAGTATATGTCTAATACTCAAAATGCACATCTTCGGGACAATAAAATTATTCATACCAACAGATAAAATTATTTAAACTAGTAACTTCAAGTTTACCATGGCATGTACTATTTACTTGAGTAAACTTCAAAGTTTTATCGACTCGAGAGTAATTTACAAGATTTTACTATTGAAGAATCTTACTACTTTGGGAGAGAATCTCATAGCATCTATTACTTCAGACTAAATTTCTGATTTACCACTTCAAGAGTAAATTTTAGAGTTCTACTATATCAAGAGTAGAACACAAATATTTAGGACATTTTTCCTCAATGATTTTACCACTTCACGAGGTGGTCATGATATCATCACAATCAAAAAAATATTCATATTTACAATCTATACTAAATACTGTCACATTCACCCCATGAAATGAATCTGTCGTTCTAACATTTATTTAAAGTTTCCATTCTTCGGGAATGAAACATAATTATTTGAATGTATCTTTAATCATTTGTCATCATTTGGACTTATCTCAAATTTTTAAACTTTAATATTCTTG